>NW_007578007.1:554485-572122 GCF_000690725.1 Stegastes partitus | reverse complement strand
TCAAAGCCTTTCATTGCCTGTACATCATCCAAATCATTGTCCTGTTGGAGGGTCTGCTGGGACGTTGCTACCATTCATTGGGTTGGTCTTGGTGGTGACCCTAGGATTGTTCTGGACCGTCACCATTCCTGCCAGCCCAGGAGTCAGTTTGGGCTTTCTACCAGCCCTTTGACATTTTTTCAGTCTGTGGAACTCCTTGTACTTTTTGATATATTTTTTTTTTAACTGTTGGCACTTGAAAACACTTGGATGCAGCTTTATAGCTTTCCCCTGTCTTGTTAGAACCTCTCTGTCAGTAATGGACTCTAACAGCAGCTTACTAAGCTCTTCTGCTTCAGCCAGTGACTGACTAGAGAGTTACTGCATCAGCTGTTCTCAGGAACATTACTAGAGCCATTGGTAATGATAGATAAGCTGCATTTTCTCAAAGAAACGGGACGAATTCAAGGGGTGTGAACATTTTTGGGAATTCCTTTTTTTTATTTTAGAAAAGAAAGAAAGAACGAACGAACGAACAAACGAAAGAAAGAAAGATTCCAGAGGTTTTGGTCAAACACCTTAAAGAGCCTCATGCAGGACATTAAACACATACAGATGGGAAATATCATGGTGCTATATTCTGAATATTTCAAAACACAAAGAAAAGTTTAAAAGGTCCAGACATAACAATTTTATAACAACTCCCAAAGTAAACTATGCTAAATTCCTATAAGACAGAGTTTAAACACAGCCACTGCTGATTAAAACAGCATCAGTTTAAGCCCAAAGCACAGCTGTGAGTCACTATAACTCTGCTGCTCTCCCTCTCTACTGGACTGTATTAGTCCCTCCGTGAGAGAACAGAACGAGACGCTGAGAACTGAGGTTGATTATAATTTGACCCTAAATTGAATCTTTTGTTGCTCTAAAGGGAGCTCTGGGTTTCTATACAGGAGGCTCAGCGACTCCTGTGCACCTCAGAATTCTGAACCTGAAAATGAAAGAACATGACTCTTCTACTGAGGTGAAGAAATGGATTTGATTCACTGGAAAAAAAAAAAACAACATCTTTCTGCTATCAGTGGAGAAGCACAACGAGCTTCGATTAGAAGGAAAACACTGATTTCACCGACATATTGACTGAAGTTAAGCTAATTTTAAAGTTAATTTTTAAGTTAATTTCTCACATTTTTCCATCAAAAGCTTCATTTAAACCTAAATGCATATGACAAAGGGCTGCAATAACATAAAACAAAAGCTGAATTCTGCAGACGACAGAGCACATGAACACTTACAGTGAGGCAGACAGAGCAGTGGAGGTCCACAGCAACAGCTTTACCTCCTGGTGTTGCTGCTGAAAGACGTCTGAGGGGTTTTGAAGTTTATGTTCTCGTACACACTCGATGAATCGTCATTTGTCATCCTGCGGTGACACAGAAAACAGTCACACATGTTGAACCTGCTCTCTGCTGTCAGTGGATGAAGCTTCTCGTCGCAGCAGTACTCACACAGAAGAAGAGCGAGAAGACGCCATGTTGGGTTTGAACCTGGAGTTTGTCATCTGGGGATATTTGATGTTGGAATATTCTCTCTCCATCTTGTTCCTCTGAAAAGTGACAGTCAGAAAGCAAGATGAAGTTTAACACTTCACGTTTACTATTAGCCGCTGAAAGGTTTGTCGTCTTTACAAAATGACGCCACTCATCTAAACTTAACATCATGATTCATCAAAATGACTGTATTGTATAAGTTTCATTTAGAAAACGATGCGTTTGCCCTCAATGGATTTTGTAAAATTTTTTTTTTTTTACAGTATTGGTAGCAGCTGTGTGACACGAGGAAATATACTCAACATCACTTCATTTTTTTATAAAATCTGTACTGTAAATACCTTCTTTTCTTTAATATTTTACATTTTATACTTTATATACATATTTATCTTTCCTTTCACGTTATTTCATTTTTTTTTTTCCTTGTGTATTGCTGCCAAAAAAGGGATGCTATGACATTTCACTGCTGTAACACTGTCTTTTTAGCATTGCTAAAAGTGACAGTGGCAATAAAGAACTATTCTATTCTAAAATCAACAAAGATAGTTAACTTTTCGTGATTTATGGCATTTTAACTTTGTTATGCTGCACAAAACACATTTCTGAATGTTCTCTACTTCTAACCATGGTGCTGCTGTTTCCATAGAGGTGCAGGACTTTATGTAGTAAACAGCTCCACATGGGATCTACAGTCAGTTGTGCAACAGCAACTGTGAAATAAACTAACATAGCTAGCATGGCGATGTCACTTAGGCTTAAAACATTCCTCTTTGACAACGATAACTATAAGTTAGAGCTGCTCAGGATCGCCTGAACTGTCCCTTAGTTATGCTGCTGCAGCTTCAGACTGGATCTAGAACAACACGTCTCTGATCTGCAGTTTCTGGCCTCACCGACCCTCAAAGTATTAATTATTCTGTTTGTATTCTTTGTCTGCTCTCCATCTGCTATCCCCACCCCCTCATCTCCACTCTCACCCCAACCGGTGGAGGCAGATGGCCGCCTTCCTGAGCCTGGTTCTGTCGGAGATTTTTTTTTGGCTCCTTCCCACCATCGCTGACTGCTGCTCATAGAGAATCTAATGGCAGCTTTGGATTGTTGGGTTCTCTGCTCTTTGTTTAAACTTCATCAGGTCCTGACATGCTGTGAATTGGTGCTATACAAAAAAAAAAAACTGAACTTCGCCTCCCTGCTTCAGTTGGTGAAACAATGCAGCATGTTGGCCTTCAGAGTGTAAGCTTACACATGTGCAATACTATTTTTAACACTGTAATGTCTTCAGTTTCTTCTCTGTCTGCTTCGTTTACAGAAGTCGCTGAGTACCTGCTCCTCCTCCAGCCTCTTCTGAGCTGTGTCGATGTACTGCTGCACAGCCATGTAGATGAACTTGTACTGGGCTTCTGTCTGCACCATGCCTGATCTCTGCTGCCGGACCCTCTGGATGGTCTTGGGGATGTCAATGTCACAGTCAAGACCTTGAACGCAAAAGTTCAGACGTTAGTGGAGGTGCAGTAAAAACACGAAGTGTAATAAATAAAGTTTCAGAGCTCACCTTGGCGGTTAATAATGTCAATAAGGATGTCGATGACGATGATGGTGCCGGTTCTGCCGATGCCTGCACTGCAGTGACGGAGTAAATGTACAGTTAGAACACAGCAGCAGTGTCCAGGTGGAGACGTTTAGTTTTTAAGAGAATATTGGATATTATTGAGTCAGTTATGAAGAGTGTGACATTAGCATCATGGGGAGAAGAGTTTTCAGTGGACAATGGAAATGACATGAAAGTCTGAGGTTAGGATTTTACTGTTTAAAGCATTTTCGTTTTCAAATGTCTTGCTGTGTCACATACAAACACAGGCTTAGATCTCTGTGAGAGCTACGTTCAACCCAACATTTAATCAACAACCAGCTGATCAGTGACGGTACTGACTGAGAGCTGTTCTGTCAGTTTCTTTTCTGTGTCTGTGTCGGTGTGTACGGTGAACGGCATGAAGGAATCACAAGCAATACAAATACATTAAAAGTAGATTCTTAGACATTCAAAAATTATTTTATAAAAAACTAAGTTGTGTTTGAAGTAGTTAAACTTTTTTAGGTATGGGGCGGCTGTAGCTCAGGTGGTTGTCTTCTGATTGTAAGGTTGGTGGTTCGATCCCCTACACAGTCCAGGTGTCCTTGGGCAAGACTCTGAACCAGAAGTTGCTCCCAATGGCAGGTAGGCTCTTCTATAGTTTATTTGTTAAAGCAGAGCTTCATGAGAACATTTAGAATGACTTCTTTATTGCTAGAGTTATTGTCATTAATGGGTCCACGTTTGGAACCTTAATTACAGCGCACCCAAGTGGCCAATCGTAATATATAAAAGGTATGTTTGGTGTCTATAATTTACCATCTCATTGGAAACTGAGCAGTGAGTTGTGTAAAGTGTTCAGCTATTTAGTAAAAAGGAAGACTCCAATGTGGATGCAATGTCTTTATGGTGAGTGTAAGTATGTCTTCAAATACATTTACTACTCAACACTCTTCCAAATACTCTTACATGTGCACCGTGCTGAGCCATCAAAGAAGAGACCAAATCACAATTCTGGACTATAACGTTTCAAGTCCAAAACAAGTCCTCGTGTGCAGTAATGTTCAATTTAAAACACACACAAAAAAGCAGAGAAATTACCACAAAATGGTCAGAATGAAAAAGCAAAGTTTGTCTGCATGAACATGCTTCCTCCCTGGCTCATAACTCACTGTCCTGTCCCTCCATAATGAAGCCATTCACACCTGGCTGCTCTCCCTGTAGCTACAGTGCAGGTCTCCTGAGGTGTCTGCACCCACAGACCTAACATGGCTAGAGACTATGAACCAGGGCCAGGTTGCCTCTGTGAGATGGGCTCCCATGATGCTGTCCCCTCACCACCTCCACCTCAGCAGACTGGATGTTGGGGTGTCTGTGTGGTGACACCTGGTCTTAGACCTTTACCTCTTGTGCCTGTAGCTGCTGCACCCTGGTCACCAGGTTTGTGCATCTCCAGGTTTTACTTGTTTCCTATATTTAATGTTCATCAAGCTGAGATCATATTTTTTATCTTTATTTTCTTTTTATTTATTTGTGTGCAGATGTGCTGAGGTTAAACTTAAACAGGCCTTAATGTGATTATACTGAAAATAAACCTTTTTTCTGCTGCTGTGATTATAAAAAAAAAAGTAAATTATCGACAATTATTTATAATTAAATGAAAAATACTTTATTTATCCCAGAAGGGAAATTCAATTCAAAATAATATAGTTAAAACTGAAACATTTCATAGTGACAGTGTTCTTCATTACATCGCCTGGTTCTGTGTTGTCGTCTATCCATCTCAAGGTTGGACTTTTTTTTAAAAAAAACAGCCTTTCTGCCATCACAGCTGTGACCACAGAGGGTTAACTGAGCTACCGGAGCTCTTCTGTCGGGTCCAGCCATTTTCCTCTGACCTCTCTCCTCAGCAAAGTGTTTCTGTCCACACAACTGCCAATCACTGGCTGTGATTTGTTTCACACTGTTCTGGGTGGACTATAGAGGATGCTGAGTGAGAAAAGTCCTGAAGATCAGCGGTTTCAGAAATACTCAAACAAGCCCTTCTGACATCATCGTCTTTTCCACTGGTCCCATTTTCTCCAGGTTGATGTTATGATGTGAACTGATTTTAGACGCTGCAGTTCTGCCATTGGTCAACTGGGTGACTATCTGTAAATGCAAGTTTACAGCTGTGCCTGACATAGTGCTCAGTTCGTAGATGTGTGTATACAGAGGAGTGTGCTGCAGGAAGACCGGGATTACTAATTATATTCGTTGCTACCTGCTGAGTGTATAGCAAATCACATTTCTTATTTTTTCCCTTTAGTTGAACTAGTTGAGTCTCTTTTGTCCAAACATGAAGCATCCCATCATAAAACACTGTCCCTCCATCCCAGTTGTACCTGCAGTGGACGACAATGGGTCCAGTGTCTGGAATGGTGCTCTGGGTGCGGTTGACCTCTTCCAGGAACCAGAGGACCCCGCCGGGCTCGTTGGGCACCCCGTGGTCCGGCCAGCTCAGGTACTGATAGTGCCAGATGTACCTCACAGGCTCCTTCTGCAGCAAAAATGAATTCAACCATGTTGTTGCTTCTTACATTTTTAGTGCAATGTTCATGTTTACTTCTATTATATGGAGTCGGCTTCAACTGTTCGTCTCCATACTGACTGTATAGTGTAAAAAATCATGACCCCAGTCTTTATAAAGTTCTGCCAAACCCTAATGTGTCACTTTTGAGTTTGATATAGCAAATTCCAGTGGGTACTTTCCAAAGTCATATTAAGTACTAAATTCTATCCTTGTGTTGGCTGGCTCCATATTATTAGTCACAAAAGTAAAAGCACCTTAAAATATCCTTCAGTAACACTCTGGGGTTATTTCAAAGAGTGCCCTATGAAGGGTTAACATTTAACCGCTGTTCAGGAATGAAAGTAAATAACTATAATCTGACATCTTAATCAAGAAATAATAATGTGCTTTACTATTTTATCAGGTTTTTTTTTGTAAAACAGTGAATTTTAAAATTCATGGATAACAACATTAATTCTATTTTAGCATTAAAAATGTGATTTTGGTTAAAGAGCTTCTACATATGGGTGTATTAACTGTTACAGAAACATAAAAAATGATTCTGGTATTTACCAATGCTGTTAATTGACTCTGGGTGGAGGTCTAATACATTGTTAAGGGCTGTATATATGAGATATTACATCTGTATACCAACACCACAACAGGATATCCAAATAAATAAATAGATAAACACATCTGTGCACTTTTGCTTTCTACTTTTTCTGTATCTGCTTCCTGTGAGATCCATGCAGTCCATCCTCCCAGAAGCACAAACATGTGGTGCAGGACTGTTTGTGTGCGTGTGTGTGTGTGTGTTTGTGTGTGTGTGTGTGTGTGAGGGGTTAGACAATCTGACCCCAGGTCAGTGGGTCAGCTCAGACTGATCCCGTGGCCTCCCCTACCCGATCCAGACGTGTCACCTCCAGCTTCCTCAGGATGTAGTCTTGAGCTGGCTGCTCGTCCACGTTCCTCACCAGCACCTTTCCAAACTCCTTCATGCCGTGGAGGTCCGGCCAGTAGCGGACGCATTTATTCTAAATCACAACAAAAACACAGAGAGAGAGAGAGAGACAGAGGGAGGGTGGTGGGTATTAGGTGATCTAAAGACCCGGCTCATCTCAAGCAGCTTTTCAATCAGCTTAACTGTCATACTATCCTTGTCAGCCATCTCCCTACCCACCCCCGAGTCCTCACACACACACCATCCCTACCACACACAGCTACCCCCGTCTCTTAGTTACTGCCTGCAAATAACGTCTTTCATCTGAAAATGCCCAACAACATGGCTGACTGCACTGTAGATGTGTAGGTCGCCTCCTGTATCTCACAGTGGACATTAAACAAACTGTAAATGATTTCTGCACCAAAGGATCTTAACCAAAAGTGTTTAAAGGGGATCTGATGTGACCAACATTAAACGCACCACCACACTAGAAACATTCAGGATTTCTCAGCTGTTGGAATTCTTTGGGATGATGTAGGTACACAAGTAAACAAGATATAGTTGTGTCAGACATTTTAATGCAGTATATTTGGCTGCCTCTATGGTTCAGGATAGAAGCATCTCAGTGTCTCACAGGCTGAACTACTGCTGAATATCTGCACGATGTTTGATGCTCACCCTTCCTCGCTCCATCTCCTTTGTGGTCATGACAATGACATGCGTGTTCTCCTGATACACCATCTTCCAGAAGTCAGTGACTGTGTTGTGTAAGCACCCTTGGGTGGCGATGAAGACTTTGCCCTCCTCCACGTGGCGCCCCTCTTCGTGCACGCTCTGTTTGGATCAAGTGTTTTGGTGATGAGAAGATGAGAGAAGACGAGCATTTCACAAGCTGAGCTAGAGTGTAAAACGATAACGTTAAATTAAAAATCTCTGTGTGTTTTCTGCTCCCATCACATTCCTTCACCACTACAACATTTAAAGTTTCCAAAGTCCCAGAATTTTCAACCACATGAAGCGAATGATGATGGCTTAATGGCTGCAAGGAGGACCTGAGGACAACATCTCACAGTTTGAGGCTCAGGTTTGGTTGAGTTTGTTGATGGAATGAGTAGTTCAAGAATCACTAGAAAGTTAAAACAATCTAATGATTCGATTTCTGGCTCTGACAAATATAGTTCTGTCACTTTTTATAGAGCGACGGCCCCGTATCACGTGTTGTTGGTATCTTTGATTAATCAGTTACTGATCTGTGGTCGTGTGTGATGCTGAGCACACTCACTCTGATGTAGTTGGCATTGATGTAGTCTGAACCAGGAATATCTGCATCCATCTCCCTGATTTCAACACGCGTTGTGTCGACTGAAAGCACAAAGTTAAAGGTATTAACGCACGGCATTAAGTTCACACGCTTCAAAAAAGCTGATGGACTATCAGCTATCAGAGCAGAATCTCTGAAGGCCTCTACGTCGCCTCTCGTCTGTTCGTGTCATTCTTTCCACAGGAAGGTGGAGAGACAGGAAACGGCAGGTTGCTGTGTGACTCACAGGGGAGGATATTCTTGTATCTGTTTTTACTCTTGTTTTCTGGCTTCTGGCCTTCTTTCCGGGGATACAGCAGTTTGCACTCTTGCTGCTGAAGTACCTGAAAAAAAAAAAACAGTAGAATGGAAAAATACATGATGACTGTTTTTGTTAGGAACAATTCAAAATAACAGAATATCCTCTATAACACAAGGACCGACTCTGAAGACAGAATAAAGTCTGTATATAGTCCTGAACAGTGCAGTGGGCCTTTAATACAGCAGGGGTCACCCTGGAGAGCAACAGGAACACTGAATACTTTAGTGTGCAGGTTGCACAATGAAGAAGAAGCATTTCACCATAAAGTTTCCTTCAGTTACACACAGAGTCATTTATACTCCAATACAGATGCTAGAAGATATCAACAACTGCAGCATGAATCTACAGTTCCTCAGCTGTAATCAGGAATACCTGGTATATGCCACAAAGGCAGTCAGACTACTTAATGTCCTTGCAATGTTTTTCTGACGTTGCTTCCAAATAATATACCCTGTGTCTCATCTATGAGATACACAGACATATACAAGTCTTTATGTTGTATATATTGTGTAATTTACTCTAACACAGAAGAAGCAATAGAAACAAGCGATATCATCAGACAGTCCAGTAACAAGACAAACCTACACAAACCTGATATTGGGCTAGTAAATACCAAAGAACCATTTACTGTCTAATGGTTCACATTATTAACCTGTCATTGCGTGAACATCGCTATAGAATAGAATAGAATAGAATAGAAAAATACTTTATTAATCCCAGTCTGGGAAATTACTGTGGTACAGCAGCAGAAAGTACTATTTAAAAATTACAAATAAAATAGGTGAATAAAATAAGATAAATAAAATAAAATAAAAAATGCAGGAATAAGATAAGCTTCAGCCAGCATCATTACTGAAAGGTGAAGACATTTCCCATCACAGAAAAGAAAACTCAGTGGAAAAAAAAACACATGTGAGACCACAGAGATGAAAGAGATGATCATCTATAGTCATTAGGGAACAACCAGCTCAACACATGACATTTTAAATGATATTGATCCAACAAATTCAAGTTATTAATTACTATAGACTCAAACTTACAATAGAAACAATAAAACAGAAATCTGTTTGGTTGGGATGTGTTGTACAAGGGCTCCTAAAAACTTCCCGAAAGAGTCCTTTACATGGATCAGTGACCCCCATTGTCTCATTCAGTCAGTGCCTTTAACTGAGGTGTAAGTTTTACATCGTGACGGATGATGATGATTCTGGCAGTGACAGCTGTGAAGCTACACACCTCAAATTCTTCCCAGAATCCTTGTTTGGGTTTCTCAGAGTTGTCTGCGACTTTGTTGAGCTCTCGTACCCGGTTCTCAATGTTGGCAGCGTTTATCCTGGTGGCGTTAAAGGGCTGTTGGTGGGACAAGAAGATTAAATTAGTCAACAAAATAAAACAACTTAATTCTTTCATGTGGTATAATAACAGCAATTTCCCCGAGGTTTCCACCAAAGGGATCAATAAAGTTCTATTCTATTCTATTCTAATATTAATCCTAATATTTCAGGATGTTCAATAACCTTCAAAGTACCACTAGATGTACCAGATTGGAAGCTTTTGTTTGTTAAATGTCTCTTCCATACCTGTTTGAGGTGCACCACGATGCCACTTTTCTCCACCATGGGGTTCTTCTTGTAGTGATCCACCAGGTCAGCCAGGGTGTCAAACCTCTCCCCGCCGCCAACGTCGTACTTGCCGTCCTGCTGAACACAAACATTGATAATTCAGCCACAGCAACTGTAGGTCTGAGGAGCTGATCAAACGGAAACATGAATCATGAATCATGACCTGCTGAAAAATAGATGAGTCAAAGCACCGACGGAATACTGAATTAGTCTGAGTGGTGACCTCAGGGAGTCTCCAGGCTCAACCCTCCTAAACAACACTCAGAATCCAGCTATCAATATAACAGTCTGCACATATAAATGACTGAAGATGAGTTCTCCCACCTGGTAGCGTATCATGACATGGGTGACCTTGGTCTTGCGGTCCACATTCTCATGTTTCTCCTCATTGGTGAGAACTGAGAGGACAAAGTCTCCCGGTTTGCTCTGGCTTTCCCGGACCAGGAAGCTGCCGGCTTTGCCTTTGTCTGTGAGCAGCTTCTCTGCATCTCGTCCAAAGAGGTGTCCATGGTACCATCTGGAGAGGAGAGAGACACTTCATATTATAATAAGACATGGATAAAGACACAGGGTTTAATGGCAAGAATCATCCATCCATCATCTATACACCGCTTAATCCTCACTAGGGTCGTCTCGTGCTGAGGTTAATTGGTGATTGTAAATTGTCCGTAGGTGTGAATGTGAGTGTGCTTGGTTGTCTGTCTCTAAGTGTAGCCCTGTGATAGACTGGTTACCTGTCCAGGTGAACCTGCCTTCACCCTGAGTCAGCTGGGATAGACTCCAGCCCCCCGATACTGAGGATGTAGCGGATAATATGGACGATGGATGGATGGATGGAAACCACAACAATAATTTTTCACCTACCAAATCACAAATTTAAATAAAATATCAGTTTATCTTCAACATTAACTCTCAGTAATGTTCAGGGTGTTATTCAGGGTCACAACGTTTCCCTGTCGACATGATGTCAGTATCTGCAGCATCAGTACCAGATGTGTCACAACGATAACAAAGAGAGATAACAAATAAATACAAAAGGGAGAAAAGAGTGGTTTAATCCAATGCGTATTATTAATCGTTTTGTTCACCGTCTGCTTCGGCTACCACCAGGAGATTGAGCGAGTCAGCCTCAGGCTAGATGTTGCTGCAAGGCAGAAGAACTGACGCGACACGTGACAAGAGTTGAGACAGAAACTTGACCAACTGAGGGGGAGGACTAAGTGAAATGTTTCCTGTGTCAAGGGAAAATGTTGCTGTACCGTATGTTTGAGGTTTAACATAAAGCCCGTCTCAACGTGAGCGCAGACTCCTACTCAACAACGATAGCGTCTCTTATGTTGCTGCAGCCTCACTTGGTTACTGATGTTCACATGAAAAACCTGCATGTGTGCATTTTTTTCCTGTGTGGTGAGCAAGAACGCGTAGGAAGCTCTGACAAGAGACGCATGTAGAATGGAAAAACCACACAAACCAAAACCAGAGATCACAAGTCGTTCTTAGACCTAAATAGCAACTGAGATGCACATGTGCAGATGTATGGAAAAGGAGAGGGGACACTACCTGCACAATTATACCAGATTGTTTTGTTTCCAAATTATGATAGAAATGTGATCATTTTGCTTTTCAAAAAAGCTTCCAGGAAGTGCACGGTATTAACACAACAGCTGCACCAGTCTCCCATTTCAAAAAAAAGGTGTAGGTGTAATGAAGTGTGTAGCTGCCTGTCACCCGTGTACACTCTGAAGGATGCTGTGGTGTGGATACTTGGTGAGCACAGCAGCATCACCAACATGGTTTAAACATGCATTTGGGAATTTGCCACTATTTATGCATTTGAGATGTGAATCCATCTGAGTTTACCTTGTGGGAGTCTGTGTGTACACAATAGCACATCACCTCTACTTAGTGTGTGTAATCATGCATGTGGCCTGGTACATAATGAATGAGTTCATGGCTCATTCTATTGAGCAGTTCACAAAGTGGAGACGTGGGCCTGGACGGTCATTCAATGCTGTGATCTAAAGGCTTTTAGTGGAGCTGCATTGAGACAAACTGTATTCACTTTGCTTTAGTTTCAGGATAACATCATCGCTGTTTTAGCTCATTCTCAGTCACAACAGGCAGCAAAGTGAGCAACTAACACCTGAACATAGTGGTGCACAGAGCAACTAAAAGACCACGCATGCTTCTGGAGCTAGTGAAGACAAAGGTAAAGCTAAAATGATTT
The DNA here is from genome assembly GCF_000690725.1 of Stegastes partitus. Classification (NCBI taxonomy): domain Eukaryota; kingdom Metazoa; phylum Chordata; class Actinopteri; family Pomacentridae; genus Stegastes; species Stegastes partitus. Next base: position 560,058 of record NW_007578007.1, on the reverse strand, counting down.
TAAAGTATGTTTCTGCCTTTAAAATGTTCCCTTTTAGCGACGTGATCCATACAAGTGGAGAGGTAGACATCAGGTCTATAATTCTATAGATGATTTGCCATCATAGACTGTATAAAAGATGGACGTAGCTACCATGACGTCACCCGTTGGTTTCTGCACTGAGAAAATGAAGCCAGGGTTTTGCTACTTCCTGGTTGACAGCTTGGATTTTTGGAGCCAAAAATCGTCGGAGGGGGGCGGAGCCATAGGAGCAGCGACTGGTCAGACGGATTGAGAGGCGGGCCCTCTCTGCCCGCCCACATTTACTGCCTTCTGTTCGCTTCGTTTGCATCGTTGCTGCCGACTGTCAATCAAGCCAGCCACGCCCCTTACCCCGCAAAATGCTGACGATTTTTTAAAAATTCAGTATTGATTTATTTTCAGATTGGCCACCTGATCTCTGGATTTGACCATGAAAACTAATAAGAAAAAAATCCTGAGCTGTAGGAATGCAGTATTTCATGATCTGTGATCACTTCTTTTCCAATTCCAGTCTATGGGAGCCAGGGCTTTTTGGAGCCAGCAGCTAGAGGACGTAGTGATATTGCAGGTTTTTGACACTTCCGGGTTGGCTTCATTTTTCAGGGCCGGTTGCTACTTCCACATTTTATACAGTCTATGTTTGCCATACAGGGATATTTACTGAGATGCAAATGTATTTGTTGTCGTACATCATAGCCCTGTGATGATAGCTCAAAACATGAAAGGGATCTAGATTCTGTTTCTGATTAAAATCTCTGAATATTTAACTTGGAAAGATGTCTCAATAAGTTATTTTTCTCATTGTTGCTGTACTAGTGGTTTTCCTCCACTGCTTCTTAGTGAAGTTCTTTACTGACATCTTTACCGTTGAGGCCTTTATAGGTTACAGATACTGGAATGGCTTCATAACAATGCAAAGCTTTAAGCTATAACAGTCAGTATAACAAACTGAATGTCCTGAATCAAACAGATTTGGTCCAGAGATTTGTTCACAAACAGAAACAAAGGGAGTTTAGACCATTACTGCTGCAACTAGATCAGTGGTTCTCAGGTGTTTTAGCTGCTTCTCATGGCAGGAGGAGACTTCACACTCTGACACCCTGAAGCTACCACAATCACAACAACTGTCTGTGGTGAGAAATAAACTTTCATAATGAGTTTGAATAAATCATGTCAAGCTGACCTCAGATAAGTTTACAGCTATATGTGTGTGTCTGTCCACACAGTGCTGAGCTGTATGCAAATGTGAGCTCTCAGCATGTGTGGGTGTTGGTGTGTACGTTTATCAGCACCTCTCAGAGGTGGGGTCCTTGCAGTTGAGTGGATACTTGAGCTCGATGACATGGCCGTTCCTCTCTCGCAGGAGATCCTGCTGCTCAGTGTAGTACTGGACCAGCTCGGCCAGCGTGGCAAACTTCTCGCCTCCGTACAGGTCATAGTAGTCGCCTGAGTTCTGAATCTTGATGTGGGTCACCTCATCGCTACGTCTGAGAAGGAAAAAAAAAACACAAATTATTTATCATGTAAACAGTTGACTCACTCCACAGAAGCATCTATTGTTCCATGTTTTTCTTTTCAGTGGTGCCCTGCAGAGATTCACCTGCTAAAACACACAAACAGCCGCCCACACACATGCCCATACAGCCCGGGTTCACTCACACAGCATCAATGTATGTACACCACTAACACGTCAGGCTGATCGGCCACCTGCTCCCGCTTCAACACTCATTCTCCTCCAACCTCGTTAAAGCAGATCAGACAACAATATTTCAACTGTCTCCCATCAGTTAATCTTTCTTACTGTGTTTGTGACACATGAGTATCTGTAATTAAGTGAAATAAATTAATGGTGATGAATAGAATAAAATAATTGTTTTTTTTCCCATCTGGGGAATCGTAAATGAGCCATTACAAGAAAGAACAATGCAAGAAACAAATGTAAAAACACAGATGCATTTCACCACAAACACATTGTTTGTCACGTTGACTTCCACAAACAAAACAGCACAAATCTTCCCAACAAAGGATCATCCTTTGTTTTTTTTAATACCCTGTAGTTTTCATGTGTATTTGCAGGACGGCCGTAGCGTGATGAGTACAGTGGAAGAAAAAAGTACGCAGATGGCGAGTTCAGAGACTGATAAGCCAGAATGCATTTGGTACCACTTTGCATATTCAAAGTCCTCTGGCTGGTTTGAATAGATGGACGTGAACACACGGACATTCGCGCACAAACATATAGAATCTATAAGATGTCTGCCTGGAAGCAAAGGAAGGAGGAGAAGCAGCTCGACAGCTCCTGTGACGTTCTCCTGTACATTCTGTAAATATATGAAGTTCGTTAACACACAACAGATCTGGAGAGTTATCCATCCCATCGGATACCATCTGATCTGCAGGGCGAGATAGAACAGCCTCCTTTCTCTCTGTCGACCTGATTATCAGCTAATGGTCATATCAAATGACACAAATCCTATTTTCCTCCATCACTTTTCATGTTGTCCTAATGAATTTCACATCCCTTTTTCTTCCTTTCCATCCTCCCACTCAGCACACTATCACTCCCCCCCTCGTCTCTCACTGTTTCCTGGTAATTGCTTTATGGCTCTATTAGTGGCTGGGGCTGGGTGCCACAGGTCTACGGCCCGTTACAGGCCCCTCCTCGGCTCTCAGGCCAAAGCCCCTCTTTCCCTCTGAGTTTAACACCATTAGCTCTGGAATGAGCTGAACACATTCTATTAGATTTTCATTCACTTTCCGACTCTCCCACTTTCACACATTGATAACTTGTGGATTTATTACAATACTGCGGTCTTCTTTACAGTTAAAATGCAGGGAGAAAGGATAGCAGAACAACACCGAACAGATTACTTCATATGAGATTCTGTGTTTTGTGAAAAGGGGTAAATAGAGAACTACATCCAAATGGCGTTTTTGGCTCTTGAGTGGCGATCACCATCACCATTTTCCCACCTCTTGTAAAAAAAAGATTCTATGACACCCCCCAACCCAGAGGGAACAACCAAACAGTCTCCAGGAGAGATTGTGGCCTCAGACTTAGAGGTGCTGCCTCTCATCCCGGCTGCTTCACACTCAGCTGCAAAGTCCCAGCTGAAATCCCCAAACCGGAGACTATCCTCACCCCAGCAGCGACTTGAGATCCTGTCCATGAACATCACAGGCATGTTGATGCTGATGCATGCGTTTGACCTTTCAGTTAGTGAATACATCAGGCCATTTAGAGTGACTATGCATTCCAGTATTTTTTGGACTGAAACCTAGAAGCAGCAGCTGGGTTCTGTGTTTGGCCTCCAGTCCTGTAGCTTTCTCTGCTTGCCGGTCTTTGTTCGGCCCACTGCCCTGTGGTTTTGGTGAGTAATGTTGCATTTGTGTCAACAGATTAATCCCCGCTTGTGCGATTAGCATCACAGCAGGAGGAATGAACTGCTATTTCCATTTGTGCTGGAGTTACTCGGCTCCTTTTTGACGAGGCAGTTCTTGTTTTGGTAATATTGCTTCTAGTGATGCTCACCTTTTTTGCCTACAGTAGATAATAAATGATCACACTTTACTGATATATCACTGTTGTGACTTTGATTTGGAGACCGTGGCAATAACATCTCTCATACTTTATCACCGCACTCCCACATCCCTGGAGAAGACGTAACCCTATGCATCATTTCTGTCTCACCTAAATGCAGACAGATGTTCTCAACGTTTAGACGCCATTAAATTCTGCTCATGATGCTGTATTCAATCTTCAAAAACGGGCGGTAACACTTCTGTTGTCATTCTTGTACATGACAGAATCGTATTTACCTGTAAAAAGGATTAAAACCAAACATGCATGTTCTGTCATATTAAACATGTTTGGGCCTCATACCTTCAAAAGTTCTCATAGTGACCTCTATGAGAAGTTGTTCTTCCTGCCTTGTTCCCAACAAAGTCCTGCCTGATTATTTCCACGGCAGAAGGTTAATGCCCTGAAGCAGCACGTCTGGAAACGGCACTCTCAGATTCTGCTCACAACCGTTTGGTTTTAATGCTAACATGATGCTCTGCTTTAGCACCGTGGTTCCACATAATTACCACTAAAGATATGTGAAATAATTATCAAATGGCAAAAAGTACAAATGTAAGATCATCACTACAAATGAAACTAAATAACTTTAAATTTCATCGTGACAGGAGGAAAACTACGGTTCAATACAGCACATTGTTGGGATATGACCTGTCTTTACTTGTGTATTTAGTCCGACAGTGACGTGCCTCCTACTTTATTGGAAAAACGAATGCAGCAGATACAATCGATCATGCTACGAACAGGTTCACATCGAGGGGACCGATGTCGCCCTTCACAGCGCCTTTCTATCTGATCTCTGCGTTGTTATTTTGCTGCAGCTTAACAGACAGAGCAGCAAACAGATCACATCCATCCATCGCATTACGTGTTAAAAATGATCCACATTCTAGCCAAAGCACAAACAGGGACTTTCAGTAATAAACAGTGTTGAGATCAATGTGGCTAAACTGATGAATACACTGACAAGAAGTACACAAACATGGACAATTGGGAAATAAATTGCTCAAAAATGCACATATTTATGCATATATAAACATTAGAATCTATAAGTTACTGCTTGCTTTGCCCTGAAGTTATTCCAAGCAACATTTTTCCTCTTAATACAGCCTGAGAAATCCCTCATGCTGTCCTATAAGGGATGGCCGGGTGGTGGGGAGGCACACATGCACGCAGGAATAATCTGGTTCATTTACATTGCTCCCCACATTACACAAGACACTTTGGGCTGGCTTTACATGGTCTTTAAACAACCAGAGCAAAACAACATTAAAAAAAAAACAGCAGTTAACAAAACCAATCTCGAGGTGTTTAGCCGTGGGCGGCCCCTGTCTAGACCTGGGTCTGCAGGCCTTATTCACCTGAAGGCTCCTCTACAGAGCAAACCATGTGTGTACATTATCATATCAATTAGCAGCATCAATTAGCCCTGCATGTTAATATTTGTATGTAAAAATAATCAGAGCTGATTCTAGTTGTTATTTTAATTGTTCCCACACAGAAACTTAAACAACACAGGTTGTTCAGGTGCTTACAGATGAGTCTTTAAATACAGTGCAAACCTCCCCTCTGCCTTCTGTCCAACAACCAGGCAGCCAACCCGTACCATTAAGACTGTTAATTAAGATGGGATCTTCCTGTTCAACCTGGTGATGACAGAGTGGCACACATCTGGATAGCAAATAATCAGAAATGTAACTGAATACATTCACCTGAGTGTGGAGCTCCTCTGTGTGGTTACTTCTGATGAAACAGTTTTTATCCCTCTGCCATAACTTTACTGAACAGCTGAGCCACTCCAAGCCACAACTGCTAATTGCACTTCCATTTTGCACCAATGTACATATACCTTTTCTACTAGATGTGTAAATTCTTGTATATATTTGTCTTATTATCTTGTTTTATTTTTTATTAATATTTATTGTATTTTATTCTTTTCTTTCTGTAGTTCCATCCATCCATTTTCTATACA
>NW_007578007.1:547730-550211 GCF_000690725.1 Stegastes partitus | reverse complement strand
GGCTACAACTCACCCCACGAACATCCGAGGTGTGTGTGATTAACGACACCGCAGACACACACCGCAGGCAGCGGCGCAGGTCAAACCCTTACAGGTCCTTCGCTCTGTACCACGGTGGTAAAGCTACTGCCGCTCCAGTGACCCGGCTTCCTTTCATCTCTCTTGTTCTGTTTCACTCTCGGCCTCACACACAGGCCTCTGTGCGTCTACGTCACCATGACAGCTGAGGCCACAATCGCAGAGGAACTAATGCATCTGGGCTTTCTTCCAGGAGCTCGGCCAACTGATGTGTCTCCTAAAAGCTTCCGTTGTCAAGGAAGAGCCGCTCTTTAGGCTCTTTCTTCCTCCAGAGCAGTTTGTTTCCTGCTCTGTAATCACCACAGAGTGTAGCGCTGAGTCTTCCTACCACGACCATGCTAACAGCTCACACCAGGGCCCGTCATTAAAGAAACTAAGAGAAATATGAAGAAATAAAGTTTGAACCTGTACTACACCTGCTTGCCCCTGCCGAGCAGAATAAGATATTCTGGCTGTTTTGTGCCTAAATGTTTCCAAAGATGTGATTTAATAGAATCCATAGAAACACTCAGAACAACTCGTGTTTAACCCTAAAGGATGAATGTCAATGTGATCACTGGTAACTTTCTAAAATGTAAATGCCTTAATGATAACTGTCCACCCATCTGGCCTCTCACAGTGACAGCAGAGTGTTTGTTCTCAGGTTTGTGAGAACAGTGAGGTTAAACAGTGCAGCTGCTGGTGAACCACATGATTAAAATAAAAAAGGAAGCGAGCTTACCTGACAGAGAGGGTGAAGTCCCCCGGGTTGCTCTTGCTCGGCCGGGCCAGGAAGCTGCCGTGGACGCCGCGGGTCAACAGAAGCTGCTCCGCCTCGATTCCGGTGATGTTGGGGTGGAACCACCTGAACATTTGTGAACAACACAAAGAATAAAAGAGAGGTCAGTTACACACACCTGTTATAGACAGAGATGGGTACCTTAACTACTGCTGCTGATTGGTCTGGCACTTTAACAGCGCTCTTATAATAAGAATAATAATTGATCAGACTTATACAGCGCTTTTCTAGACACTCAAAGACGCTTCACACTGTCAGTTATTCATTGACACACATTGGTCCCGGTGGTGGTAGCTACAGCTGTAGCCACAGCTGCCCTGGGGCAGACTGACAGAGGCCTGGCTGCCATTCTGCCCTCCGACCACCACCTCAACAATCCATTCATACTCATCCACACCAGACAAGGTGGTGAAGTGTTTTGNAACTCTAATGTAGCCATACGCTGACCAGTAAAACTACTAAATCATGCCTCACCATGTTGAGCGCTGTGTTTTAAACTGCGCTATACAAATAGAACTGACTTGACTTGAAGTGTGTGACACTGATGATCTCGTTTTCTGCCGGGAAAGCTCGAGTCCTGGCATTTCTCTAGATGCTGCATACACCACCCTCTGACCCAGCACAGCCCGGATGGCAGCAGCCAGAACCATGCATCCCACCACACTGCAAACACTGCTCGGGGACAACTCGAGGAACACGACCACCAGTCCAAGGTGTTCACCCGACCACCAAGGTCCCCATAGCTTTGGTCCCAAACAGTCTTCCTCCAAAGTCCCAGTGCCAGACACCACAGGATGCCCCCAGAGGTCATGTGTGAGGTCACAGCTGGTTTGGCCACCTACACAACATCTGGCAAGTGGCTCTAATGTTGTGAAGAATCGGTATGTAGTTTAGGCCACACAATGCTACAGAGAATAGTGCAGAATAAGTAAGACAAGCCTTTGTTTCATATTCTTTTCAAAGACGCTCTCCAGAGAAGTTTGTTTTCTATTCATTTTGGCAGCAGTTAGACTGACGGCTTCGTTTCATGGCTGAGCGTGAAAACTGACCCATTTTTCGAAATGAAACACCCTGCAGACTTCGCCAGAATTAACAGAAAATAAAATATTTTTATTCTTTCTGTGCGGCCCGGTACCACATGACCAACGGCCCGGTACTGGTCCGCGGCCCGGGGGTCGGGGAGCGCTGCTGGAGGACATGGTTGTGCCTGTTGATAAAGTTTTGACCTTTATTTTCATTTCTTTTTTGCAGACAGTTATAGTATAGTATGGTATAGTATAGTATAGTAGATGGTAGATCAGCATGTTCTGCATCTCGAGAGCCTGTTTCGGTAGGTTGTCAAGAAACCATGCATCATTCAGCAGAGCAGACATCTTTTTCATTTCATGCTCCCAGCTGCAGCAGGCTCGCTTCTGAAAGTTGGATAGTTGGAGGCAAAAGGTTTCAGACAAACAAGAAATCTTTTTGCCCTTTTGTTTCTTCATAAGTAGAACAAGATATCCCAGCTCATAAACAATGGCTAAAATGTAAGCATGAGGATAAAGGCAAACAAACAAAAACTACTAAATAATACATTATAATAAATAATAGATGCCACTGAGAACACTGAGTCTGAACAATAACAT
>NW_007578007.1:545422-546888 GCF_000690725.1 Stegastes partitus | reverse complement strand
TAGAAAGATCCCGGGCGTACCGACCATCAATGCTTTTTTATCTACATTTTGTATATGGAAAAACATCGAGAGAAAAAATCACTAATACTTATTCAAGAGTGTTTGTATAGTATAGTGTAGTACAGTACAGTACAGTACAGTACAGTATAGTATAGTATAGTGGAAAGCGTTGTTATGTCTTGATGAGGGAGATTACAGTCAGAATGCATTCCCACTGAACACAGACAATTAATTAACTGTTGAAACAAGTTAAAACGAATTAAGTTTCCTGTAGTTTAGAGATTTAGCTCCAAACACAGAGAAGATCCACAGCATGACACGGACAACGATAACGGTAGAACACTATAACCTATAAATAGTCTGGCTACAGTGGAAACATCAGCGAGCAAATGCCGGCTACCATTATATAATATAAGGAGAAAATCCATTTGCTCTCAGCGCTACTTTGCTCTGCAAAATTCTCTCTTAAGACTGCCTTTAAAACTCCTCTTGGGGTCTTAAGAGTGTATAAAGAGCATGAAGAATGATAGCGAGAACCTGACCAGACTGCTCTCCACCCAGAGCCGGGCTCGTATATAAATTATGGCCAGACTTTTTCTGGATCAAACTTTCTTTTTTTTTTCCCGCTTTGAGTTTATGAAACTCTGAACTGATTACATTTTCAAAACCCTCAAAAAGCTCTAATTAGCATTTCAGACTTCAGAGCAGCAGCTCCGTCCCACCCCTCCTCCTCCTTCTGTTTTGCTGGTGGACCAGAGATGAAGGGCCGTAGAGGAGATAAGAGGAGGAGATGCACATAGGGGAAGATAAGGCGCAGAGACAGGGGCTGTGGACTCCTTAGCATCCATTTACAGTAACTTTGGGTCATCTGCTATAATGGCCGTTCCAGGCAGCTGTTTACTTCAGGTCAGAACAGAAATAAGGCTCGACAACGTAGCATAAGAACACAGATAATAACTGATCATTTTCAATAATCTATTTTTTTATAAAGACCAACAGAAAAGGGGCCCACATATGTTTGCCTCGTATGTTTCCATTCAAGTGAAGCATCGAACTGAACTGATGAAGAGTGTGTTGTCAGTACACATCACTTCATCACATCGTCATCTCAGCCCCGATTCAGAAATGTGTAGGAATCATATTTACAATCCATACAGCTGCATTAGCCACCTTCATTAAAGCAGTTAGATTCTCCTTTAACCCAATTTCTTACTTTACAACTTACTCAAGGACCTTTACTTCATCCTTCATGCAGAGTAGAACCAAAACAGCGGTCATAGAAGGTACTGTGTGAATGTGTGATCTTAGATTTACTGGCAAAGTTTTACAGACACACAAAGGTACGATTCACGAGCGAGCAGCTAGAAGCGATGTTTGGGCACACAGCAGCCAGAAACAGTAAAGCTGAGGACACTGGGAAATACTTAAACAGCATCAAGAGAGACACAGATATGGACAGATCCTAA
>NW_007578007.1:541252-543552 GCF_000690725.1 Stegastes partitus | reverse complement strand
ATCTGATGAACTTTTACTGGATGTACTGATTGTTTGTGGTCTGACATGCAAACCGTTTGTTCCTCTTGTGGCAACGAACCTGTTCTGCATCAGCTGTAGTGGAGTTTAATGGAAGTGTTGGACGCTGGTCACCTGTCTGTGCTGCACAGAGCTGCAGGTGAGTGACGGAGCTGCTCTGAGCCTGTAGCTCCAACAGACACAATTCTGCTTTGGATTTGGAAAGCAAAAGTGCATCACAGACACACATCAGATACGTCTTCTGGTGATGAAAGAGAATTCGCAGCACAACTTCTTCTTGCGTCCTGAAGCAGCATTAGCAAAACCGTTAACGTTGGAGTTTATCGATTTGCCTAAAAACCTTGCCCCGGGGCTCGTTTTAGATGATCTTGCCTTACCAATATGACTTAGTCTATTTCAGTCAGTCCAGCTGACTATGACGGGCCTGAGGTGGTTCATCACTCTGCTGATGTTGAGGCTGTTTGACTATTTTGACATATTTGATAAATGTGTGATTAGAGATTCCTACACCAACAGCACCATACGGTCTGGGTCTGGATCAGAACATTTCTTCTGTACTCCAGAGAACTGTACGGCAGTTTCAACAATGACTAAGCACACTGACAAATCACACAAGAGCCTCTGAACAAGAGAGAAGTGAAAACTACAACCTGACCAACAATGTTTCCTGACTTCAGTCCAATAAATCACCTTTGGGGTATTTTAAAGAGAAAGGCAGAGCAACAGCTTTGTCCTCATGGCTGAGAAGGAACAAATCCAAAGAAGCTGGGACATATAAAGTACGGAAAATATGTACAATTTAAATCTCAGCGATTAAAGGGGCTTGTATTTTTAATATAGTGAATCTAAATTTTTAGTTTTAAATTTTACACAAGAGTAAATACCTGCTGTTCAACTTAGAAGCAATGACACTGTTGTAAAGTTCAACAATTTTGATTTGTGACATCGTGTACTTCTGTTTTACAAGAGAAACACATAAAACCACCAAGTCAAACAGCTCAGGGGCTGATGTAAGAGAGCGCTCTATCGATCAGACAAACAACGCTGCACAAGCAACATCGGGGTGATCACAGCTGAGGCGATTCGTATATATATATATATATATATTTTTGCTTTGGTCGCATCTGTCAATTCTCCACGTGACTTATCTCAACTGAATCAGGAAGCTCAGAGCCTTCAGTTTTAGGGACAGGGCTGATCCTTTCACCCAGAAATTGAGCAAAAACATAACTTGTTGAAGATAAGTAGACGATGTTCTCTGTCGTGTGTGTTTATGACGAGCTTAAAGAAATATTTAACAGTATTCCAGCCACAATAATCTGGGCTTTGCTGAGTGTTTGTCAGCCATTAAAGACTCAGTTTGTAGCTGAAAAAGTCACACTTCATGTTTCAGAGAGGAGGCTGAGCTTTAATGCTCATCTCCATTATGTGACTGATGGTCATAAAGGGCTGCAGACAGTCTGTCACATAGTGAATGTGAGCTTTATTCATGCACTCAGTCAGTAGTGTCTGCAGATGAATATTAACCCTAACCTCTTCCTTTTTAACATATGAGTCATTTTCCAAATTTAAATAAGCATGTTTACTTGTATCAGCTGACATTTAAAGGGTTAAACTGCATGAATGGATAAATTGAAAGTTCCTAAAAACCAAACTGAGCATAAACTGTAGTAGTAGTTTAACTAATACATTATTTCATAAACTGAGTTGCATTAAAAAGGCACTTTGCAGCTTAAAGTGTAACTGCTGAAGTTCTACGTCATCACATCTGTGCTTTTATTTATTCACATATGTCTGAGTGTAATCATGACTACAGGTGCGTGACTCTGCTTTTCGTCCCAATTAAAAACAGGAACACACTTTTTTTTTTTTTCTTAATGAATCACTGAATCGCACAAACTGTCCTGTTCTGCTTTAAAAGGGAAGGACACCAACGTTTACAGTACTGTTAAGCCAAAGCTAATAATTACACGTTACTTCCTCTGTTGCTAAACACTGCAGGCAAATATTTATCCATCCACTTCTCAGGTATGTTGACCAACTGTCCAGCTTGTGCAGCTTCACTGTGACCTGCCCAAACCACTCCAAAATGCATCAATTCATTCACAAAGACACAAGCCAAGTGCATGCACACAGGGGCCCTTGCAGCAGCAGCAGCAGCAGCAGCAGCAGTGTTGTGGATTTAGTGCTCATGTCTAAGCAGGGATCATTAGGTTAAACCTCCCTCGCTGCTATGTGCCACTGCTGGCTAATCCAACACAATATTCACCAACCAGGGTCAC
>NW_007578007.1:484166-540405 GCF_000690725.1 Stegastes partitus | reverse complement strand
GGATGGATGGATGATGGATGGATGGATGGATGGATGGACGGACGGATGGATGGACGGATGATGGATGGACGGACGGACGGATGGATGGATGGATGGACGGACGGACGGATGATGGATGGATAGATGGATGGATGGATGGACGGACGGACGGACGGACGGATGGATGGACCGATGGATGGATGGATGGATGGATGGATGGATGGATGGACGGATGATGGATGGATGGACGGACGGCCAGACGGATGGATGGAGAAACCTCTAGTTTCTACTCAGTTACTGCAGAGCAGCAGCTCAAACAAGTGTCTGACTTCAAAAAGAGGCTGAGCCAAGCTGAAACCAGGATTGTGTATTGACATGGCCTGTTTACAATGAGCCAAACGGAGCACTTTACATATCACAATCAGTGGTGATGGTTCACTGTTTAGAGGGTTTGTTGACTTGTTTTGTGCAAAAACCATGTTAAATGGGAGTCAGTTCTATTCTATCAGACAGACTTGTCTTCTGCCTTTTCTTCAAATCAGATTTCCTGCAGTGTTCCCATTGTACATGTCGTGTCAACGCTAGAACAATGTAATATGTAGCCCTAGTTTAACTGCCAATACTGATCAATTACAGAGTTTGTGTTGTTGCGTTTTACATCAGCCATGTGTTCCAGTGATGATCACAGGAAAATGTCTGTAAACATGATTCCACCAGGACAGAAAAACGAACTTTTCCCACTGACACATGGACCAGACGATGAGGGAATCATGAACTTCTCCTCCTAACTCGCAGCCTTTCACCGCTACACCGGCACTGCACAGGGCCTGATTAACAACCCGGTGGAGAGCCGGCATCGGGTGACACAGGGAGCGCCTCCAGGAAGCTCTGCTGAGAAGATAATATCTGAAAGCTTTAAAAGCATTTAGGCGTTTCTGTTTTTGAACACTGTCTGACAAAAAACCCATGACAGTAAGATAAAAATACCAGCCATGTGTCAGCTCAGCAGGTCTTGTGTCACCTCAGAGCAGAAAACACGCATCACAACACACTCTGTGGTCACTGCTGTTCCAGAGCTCTGAATATCAGCTCCTGTTCTGTGACAAACGCTTCGAATTGTTTCTTCAGCAACTCAGAAAAGTGCACAAACATAATTACTCTGGAAGAAGAATATTTAATTCTGACATTCTTTACTGTCAACAATCTGACAATTCAGATCAAATAAAATGAGAATGACATTTATTAAAACTGAATCTAAAAAGTTTGAAATTGCTTTCTGGGAGCTAAATGTAAATGTCAGACATACACGGCTCGAGAAATGAGGCAACTGTCAAACTGGCTTTTTGCCTTCAGCAGATGAATCAGAGTGACACTGACAGCTTGTCAATCGCACAGCAGCCTGACCTGCTCTGACTTTGACGGAGTGGAAACACGAGAGCAGCGAAAGAAGAGAGCGACAGCACCGGAGAATCAGGAACTGGTTGTGACGGGAGCTGTGTGAGCTCACTGGTTTGTAAACAAGCCGACACCTTTGTGGTCAGTGAGGATGCTCTGCTGTTGGATGGAAACCACACGACTGGTCCGGCGTGAAATAAAAAGTTCATATTTGGTCGACTTAGTGTCAGTTTAAAGACTCCAGGATGATGACGATGAGGCTGAGGCACAGCATACGAACCCTCCTGGCCGCCTCAGGCCGGGGCATCCGACCCACACTGCACCCGACTCCCTCTAACCTCACCGGGGGGAACTTTCTCTCATCCTCAGTCCACGAGCCGAGGGGGCAGTTTACAGGAGGAACTTCACAAATGATAAAACCCATTACAAGGGGATTAGTCATGAATATACGGAGGAAGGGGGGGTGAAGCGAACAAGGCTCTCGCTGTGACGTTAAAATATCTTTGCAAACCTCGTTACGATGTCGAAGCGTTTTGAGCGGAGAGCGTTTGGAGAAAAACAGGAAATGATTCAACGGCAGTAAGAGAGCGATAAATGTAATATCTACAGTAGTCAAAGTAAAGCCACAGCGGATACGAGGCGTAGCGTGTCCACACGGCACACACATCGTCCCTACAGAGTAAAAAACATACTCCTGAGGTGACATCAGAGCAGACGACCGTTCCACAACAGTACAGGAACATTACAGGAACATTGCTCTCTTTCAAATGCCATCACATTTTAAAGTTTTTTAACCTTCTGAACAAAAGCTGTTTCTGGCTGTCACATTTTCTCACACTATGGGCTAATGTGTGTGTATATATTTACATATATGCATACATTAGGGGTGTAATGATTCACCAATACGAACCAGAAATCGATTTTAACTTTAGCGATATGAATATATCGGTCGGCGCCTCTGGATCAATCTATATCTGCTGTGGAGGGTCGATGTCCGGCTGTAAAGCTATGAATCGTTTGATTGGAGCTGTGCTGCTAAATATGGCCGCTCCAGTCTCGCCAGACTCTCGCTGTGACGTATGACCAGAGGAACGTTTGCTTAACGTGCTAGCTAGCAGCAACAACACAACAGCACGGCCGACAGCACCAGTGGTCCAGCTATGATGTTTGCAGGAATGCTGGTAGAAAACTGTTAAACATGTTCATATCTAATATTTTACTGATTTCCAACTGACAGCTGCACGTTAAAGTTAAACTTTAAACTTCATACATTGAAACCTGCTGTTGTATTGAAGGTAATTTAGGTCTGATGTTGTCCCATAATGCAGGAAATCACTTTAATTTTTGGCCCAATCAGAGCGAATTAATGTTATTGATTGAATATTCTCTGTAATAAATATCATCAGAATAATCCATGTTCTAATCTGTTCTATCAGCTGCAGTACCAGCAGAGTAAATGGACCTGACAGCAGATCAGAGTCAAACATAAAAACATATTTATGTGATTTCTGCATCGTTGACTAAATACACGTCTGGTTCCCATGACAACAGGATACATACAGTGTGTGATGCTGTAGCTCCACGGCTTCATTCAGTGATATTAGTAACGCACAACTCAGAAGGTTTGCAGATAAAACACATTCCCTCAGCTGAGAATCTGTATCGCTCATAAATAATAGTCAGGAAACCATCTGGTTAAAGGGAGACGCTCTTTCAGCCGATTGAAATCTGAAACTCTGAAGATAAACTGCTTCTGATCAGGTTAGCTCCACAGCATCAGTTACCATGGAGATCTAGCTCCACAGCATCAGTTACCATGGAGATCTAGCTCCACAACATCAGTTACCATGGAGACCGAGCTCCACAGCATCAGTTACCACGGAGACCTAGCTCCACAGCATCAGTTTTCATGGAAATCGAGCTTCACAGCATCAGTTACCATGGAGATCTGGCTCCACAGCATCAGTTACCATGGCGATCTAGCTTCACAGCATCAGTTAGCATGGAGATCTAGCTCCACAGCATCAGTTACCATGGAGATACAGCTCCACAGCATCAGTTACCATGGAAATCTAGCAGGTAAAAAGAGAGCCACCTTCGTGACACTGAAAACTCTGGCTTTAGGCTCAACATACCTAGATAACCCACTGAACTCACGTCGTAGTTCAGCCCTCTGATAACTGCTGATAGTCACAACTTAACACAGACACAAACTACCCGTATAATAATGACACACAAAAGTAATTATTGTCTGACGAACAAAAACCACAATACAGAAGCACGCTGTGTTGTGTTGTGTTGTGTTGTGTTGTGATGTGTTGTGTTGTGTGTCAGTCTGTGTATTCAGAGCAGAACTTGAAGCTTAACTCTGGTTTGTTCACTGAAACACACACAGCAGCCTCCCACCACAACAACACACAGCACAGCATCAGTGTGGTTTGATAAACTGCTTGAGAACAAACTGAGGCCGCGTTGAATGTTGTCAGTTTGCAAAGTTTATGGACCGTAATGTACTGAGTGGGTTCATGTTAATATTAACAATAATATTGTTCTGACCTCATACGTTTCTCTTTATTTATTTTCACCACACAAATAGATTCAAGCTGCATCATATCACTATGTAGTGCATTAAAATGAACTGTTAGTGAATCGTATCGTGACCCATGTGTCTGGATTCATATCGGATCGCCTCTAAGGTAGAGATGCACACCCCTAGTATATACATGGTCAGGTATGGTTAAGTATATATGAAGTATAACTCCTTTATAACACCATAAACAAGAAAATAGATTAAATTAAAGCAAAAATTCTTTGACTATTCATTTTGCAAAACCACAAATACAACATTTGTGTGTTCACAGGCGCTAACGGTGCTGGGTAAAGATGTTATCGCCACATGCTTTAGATTTTACAGACGTACTGTGTTCAAAACACTGTCTCCTTTCTGCTCTGGGTAAATTCTGCCTGCAGTTCAGTAGAAAAGGCCCTGAAGCTTTGTCACGTCTAAGTGCAGCCCTGTGACAGACTGGTTACCTGTCCAGGTGTCCGCTGCCTTCACAGCTGAGTCACTCATGGCTTCATGGCTGTGATGACGAGCATGGACTTTTGTTTGTTATAGAATGCGTTAAGAAGAAACTCTTTAGGACCAAAAAGTGTAATTTTCTTGACTTTTTTTCTGATAACATTTCTTTCAAACCTGCGAGCAGATTTTAGGGTTTAGAGGGTTAATGTCAGTTCTGCCACATGATTGCTGTGTGAGTACGTTCTAGATCGACCAAGAGCTGAATCTGAAGAAGACTGTCTGAAGAATAAATTTGTGATACTAGTAGACTAATTGTTATTTTAGCTACAATAGAAAAAATGAAGACATTATTTAAATTTATTTTAAATTGGAAAGTCTCTGCACTAAGAATTAAAGCATGAGAAGGAGGAAAAAAGAGGAAAAGGGGAGAAAGGAAAAAAAATATTAATTATTATTATTATCTTTTTTTTTCTTCCCCCTTTTTTCTTCCTCTCTTTTCCTTTTATTATTATTATTATTTTTTGTATGCCTATTCTAGTGTGGTGCACTAGAATTCATGTGTTACGTGGTGCGTAAAAAACACGCTGTGACACAGGATGTACAGATGGCCTGGACCAGGAACCCCGACGTGTATCAATTACACAAAAAACAAAAAAACACTGGAGATAGACAACTGGACCTGGATGGGGAGGGTTTGGTTCGGCCTCCACTGCACTTATGATTTATTTAATTACTTATTAAAGTGTTTGTTTTTCTCCCCACTTCTTCTTCCTTCGTTTGATTTAATTAACATTCCTGTGATTACAGCTTTTGTTGCTGTTATTATGTTATTGCTGTCTCTCTCATTTATGTGCATATATATAATTTTTTTCTTTTCTTCTGATAACTGTTAATATTATTTATATGTAGCTGTTTTGTTCTTGAAAAAAATTAAGTAAAAAAGAATTAAAGCCTGACAGAGACCTTTTTTTTTTTTTTACTGTTTTTTTTTTTCTTTTATCATACGTTGGTTTATTTTTAGTTGTTTTTTTTTTATGACAACAACATACAGTAATGCACAATGTTTTTACGCACCAAAAGTAAGTCTGGCCACATTTAAAAATAACACAATGAATGGGTTATATTTCACATGGACTTAACATCATTATCTTACAAAGTGCAGTAAACAGAGAGACGCTTAACTCAAACTAATATTTGTCATTAAAACCGTACACATTGGTTTAGATACAGTTTTTTTCCCCCATGCTAGCTGGCTGGCAGGTACGTTGCTCCAGCATTTTGGACACCTGGTCACAGCTCTTGTGTAGATTCAGTGTGTTCAGTGTGTGTTCAGTGTTCCTGTGTCAGTGTCTTTAGTCTCTTCATCCCTGACTGACTCCATGATGGGTCGATATGCTGCACGAACCTGGACCTGAACAATCAGACAGCTCACGGTGTGGTGACCTTGTTTGATGGACAAGTTTAAAGTGGCTAAAACATTTGCACAATGCTGTATGTTTGGTGTTTTTTTTTTAAATTACATACAACATGAATACACATCATTTGGATAAAGATGTCTTTTTTTACAGTTGAAAATAAACTTTTCAGTGGATTTTACTACAAATCATGTCACCTTCATTAGCTGATATACAGCAGCAGGATATAGCATCACCAAATCATCAACAAGAAGCTGTGAACTAGAGCCAATGTGATGTAGTGGATGTCACTTTTAAAAAACATGGCAGCTTTGTCCTGTACTCTGTGACAGACCAGGTGTATCTCTGGCAGGCATTCTTCATGTATTTGTTCCACTTCTAACATGTGTTCTGCGACCACTGAAACGAGCTAATGTGTTCAGGTTACGGGAGCGAGGAAGCCACCGGCAGGTCACGGTGTCAGCTGGCGCACAGATTACTCGCAGTATTGTTTTTAATCCCGCACAGATTCATATGGAAAAATAATAGCAGAGGGACAGAAATGTCACTAATCCATTTCTAATCCCTCATCACGGTGCGGCTTTCACTCAAATTATCACAACAGTCGAGATGCGCTGGAAGCAGACGCGAATACTGGATCAATGCCTCGAACGCACAACAGGAGCAGCGATTACACAACAGTGACAGAGGGGCCACGCAACAACTCAACAGCTCCTAACTACAGCGTACTCATAGCTTCTACAGCAACACACATCAGTGGCATGTGAGAGGAGCATCGTACTTATGGACACACACTTGCACAACTCGGATGGCGTGCACTTGTCGTCCATCAGTTCTGGGGTCAGTGAGTCAAACTAAGAAAGCTGAAGCAGAAGGAGGTTCAGTATTTGAGGCAGGACGTGTTAAAGAAGGCTTGTCCAAAAGGAGAAAATAAAGTCCGGTTGAAGGGATTGTTTGTGGCCTACCTCACCATTGTGGTTGCAGCCTGCACAGCTCTTTGCTTCAGCGGCTCAGATCTCAGTAATCCAGCAACTGGGCACCGTTACACAAGGGAGGGCGATACGGAGATGGGAGGGTAAAAGTGTTACTGGGTTAGACGGAGTGAGACAGAGACACAGAGGGGAATGACAGGAGTGTAAGAGTGTTAGAGAGAGCCAGTGTGCGGGAGGCCGAGGCAGCGAGGGGGCGGGGGCCTTTAATCTGGGATTTGGATGAGCGTGAGCAGGCCTGATACCAGCACCCGGCGCGCTATCAGCCGCCCCCCGCCTTCCTTCCTTTCCCACTCAGACGATGTGACAGCCGCTGGCAGCCTGGACCGGCCGCCCTCTGGCCTCCCCTTCAGCCTCACCTCCTCTCCTGGTTCTGAGAGGTCTCGAATGCCTTCCAGAGCCCTCCATGTGATCCTAACAGAGCCCTCTCTGGCCGTCAGCCAGGCCAGGACGGGCCAGAACAGGGTTGCTGTTTCTCCGAGAGCTACAGGATCCTTACTATCTTGTCGGAGGCTAAATACACCAGCTGTGTTGCCTGTGCCTGGAGATTACACGTGGCGTAGTTACACCAGATCATAGTTAGCCCGCGCCAAGCTAAACCCCCCAATCCAGCCAATTCAGCAGTACGCCATTAGGCTATTAATTTTGAAAGGCTGCGTTAGGGAGCTTTGCAAATGAGTTAGAAAATAAAAGCACAGAAGAAAAAGCCTGGCAAGGATTTCATTGTAGTTCAGCTCCCAATTATCTCACAGTAACCTTCAGATTTTACTCCTCCTCAGAGGACCAGCACAGTTTGATTTTATCCACTTTTAAACTTTACATGGTTCCATTTTTCATTCCTGTCCTTGTTAATATTTATTTATTAATCTGAGAAGAAGTGGAGTAACAGCGTCTCTTCATTATTCATATTACAATCACTTAGAGTTCATAAGTACACACCTACAGGCTGAATATAAAAACTAAAAGCCTGCAGCCACACCAGCGGCTCTGTGAGGTTCTAATCATCACCGTGAAGGCCAGTTTAAAGTGCAACCGGACGACAGCGGTACAACGTAAAGTCAGGGGGACACCGAAGCTCCTGTGGCTCGACCAGACGTGAGCATGTGGACCACGTGTCCCAGTCTGGCCGGTGGACAGACCGATTACTAAACGAACCAAACTTCCTGAAGGCCGCACCAACGCGCTAACAAATAAGAAGTTATGAATATTAACTACAACGCCTTAAGCTGTTTTTGCATCCAACACGTACTACTAAGGTTCTAACAACAGAACAAACCTGTAAAGCACAACAACATCCAAAATGTTTAGGCACGACCACAGCTTCTGGTTTTAGCTTTTAACAGAGAGATTCGAAAATACAGAACAATGGAGCTTTCTGAAATCACACGAATGACTGAAATTAAACATGCTCAGTGTGGTAAAGCAATGTCACATTACAGCATCTCTGGATAAGGTTCAGTCACCCTTGGCTGCTTTCTGGAAGCACCCACAATGCAAAGCTGCTTCATTTGTCTCACAAGCTCCTCGTACGGCTTTTCTTCTAATATCCACCCATCCATGGAAAGTTCCTCACAGCTCTAACTCAGACTGAATGTCTCGGTAATCTGCATGAAGGCACGGTTTTTGTTGTACAGTTTGATTCCAGCATTGTCCTTTTCGTATAAGGCAGAACAAACAAGACATTTTTATTTCCCTGAAATGTCACTGATGTAATCCTGGCTGAGTGAGGTTCTCGGTAGGTTTTCTGGGAAGCCTTGCGAAGAGCAAGATGAAATGCCTCTTTTTTCGTTGTGTTTAGTCATTAACTGTTCGACCATTACTCACCAAGAAGTGGGTGTAGAAACAAACCTAGCTGGAACCACCAAAATGTAAAGACTGGAGCTGCTTATTCGCTTGTAAATAATCAAATGTCACGCAGCTGCAATAAACACTGAGCTGCCGGTAACCATCGCATGTTGTTGGGTTGGTTTGATTTGAGCCCACCAGGCTTGTTCTGGAGACCAGTTCATTAAAAAAAGACTAAAGAAAGCACAATGAAAGGCAAAGATCTTGTTTTGTTTACACATAAAGTACTACAGTTAGGTGTTAAAATACTACATAATCACATTCAAAGGTTATTATAGTGCAATCCCATCATGGTTATTATCGCCAAAGTTATGTACACTCTTAATTTAACTGAGAAGATCTGCCTGTAGGGGCTGCACGGTGGCTCGGTGGTTAGCACCGTTGCCTCACAGCTAGAACAGGGGGTGTCCAATCCTGGTCCTTGAGGGCCACAGTCCTGCATGTTTTAGATGTTTCCTTCTTCCAACACACCTGATTCAAATGATCAGGATCGTTTTCAGGCTTCTGCAGAGCTTCATGATGAGCTGATCATTTGAATCAGGTGTGTTGGAAGAAGGAAACATCTGAAACATGCAGGACTGTGATCCTCAAGGACCAGGATTGGACACCTCTGAGCTAGAAGGTCGCCAGTTCACATCCCGGTGAGAACACCCAGGATCTTTCTACGTGAAGTCCCCATGTTCTCCCCGTGGGTTCTTCCCAGGTTCTCCGGCTTCCTCCCAAAGGTGCAGAGATAATGGATGGATAGATCTGTCTGTAGGACTGCACCTGTGAGTAACTGTCAGCTCTGAGAAGTCTTTAAAGCAGCTGAACAGCATGCCCTCACCATCCAACCTTGTCCCTGTTCTCTACCTCCCTTTCATCCTCAGATCATGACTGCGGGAGCGGCGCAGGGCTTTCCAAGAATAGGATTCCTTTTGACAGCCACCAGGCGCCCCGTTTCCCTGCATCTGGCCTTGGGCAGCGAGGAGAAGACAGACAGCGACAAGGCAAAGAGAATAAGACTTCAAAAAAGGCTGGTTTTTATCTGACGAGATGTCGGCGGGGAGGAGGAGAATCAACTGGATGTACTGTGGGAGAGACAGAGGCAGCTGGGAGCTGCAGGTCAGGCCTTGGGCTGGTTGAGGGGAAGCAGGCCCAGCGTGCATCCAGCCACCGCTCTATCCGCTTACATAATGTCTCAAGTTCAATATAGCAGCGCGCGGCTATTTAAAGCCCGCCTGTCTGGGTCCGCTGACAAAAAGGTGGTATACTTAGTAGGCACAGCGCAGCATGAAAGCCTCTGCTGGGGCTATATTGGTCACAGACAGGCCTGAGGTGTGGATGTTGGTAATGCTGCAGTTATTTTTAGCCCTGCTGATGATCTGGGGTATTTACATGAGGTAACACCACCCCCCCACCCTCCTCACTAGCACCAGGCTCAGTTTACAGAATAACTAACCGAGGCAAACACTTAAACATACGTGACCTGCCAGAAGCCAACTGATCTGATTACAGAAATGCTTGTGGTGATTTGACAAAAAAAAGTCAAAGCTTTCCAGGTAATTAGGTAATTTTTTATTCAGCTTATAGCACAGGGCACGGGGAGTCTGTGAGTGTTTACCGAGAGTAAACAGGACTTGTGAAACAGTGACTAAAACACGGCTTTGGGCATTATCAGTTAATCAATAACTCGTGTTGTGCACAGACACATCCAGTCTTCCTTTTTTTTTTAAACAGACAATATGGGAATTAAAGTTTCAGAACTGATTATAGGACGTAAACACTACAGCCCCGACTTCTTGCTCTGGATGACAAATATGAAGAAAAAAAGCCAGTTGACAGATGGTGTGAACTAGAAACCGTTTTGCCCCACACAGCACTATGGCTCCACTCATAACGACGCATTTTAAACTGGGATTAAATAACGTGGATTGGCAGAAACACAACGTATTTAGCATTAAACAACAAGACAACAGGAGGGGTTTTACGGTTTACAAGCGACGAGACGTGGTTCACTTGTTCCATCCACAGGAAAATGTGACTGATCACAGCTTTGTCATTTAACCGCGGTGAGACTTATCCGGGATTTTCTGCTTTTTGTTTTACTGCGCAAAACGAAAACTCTCAGTTTTGAAAGCTCGCTGTTTTTTTTTTACAGCAGAACGTGGAGATGTAACCGCAATGGAAAGAATCAGCAACACGCTTTTAACCAAAGCACATCTTCCTGAGATGAACCCGCCAGTTTGCAAAGGCATCAACCAGAGAGGAGGTAGAAGGCTGATGTTAGTTTGGTTCCTCTTGTCCAGTGTAGGTCAGTGGTACACTCCATTACAGATGTGCATTCAGACAGCTGCACAAGTCTGTCGTTGTTGTTGTGCTACTTTCTAGGAGGAAAATGAGCATTTTATGTGTTCTGCTGACAAATCTAATCTAAACAAGCCATTTTGGTTTCATGCCGACTTGGCGTCCAGAGATGTGAGCATGTGTTCACCCTCTGACGACAACATCTGCATCGCTCTGACCCCAACAGACCCTCGCTGCACACTTCCGGATGCAGAAACGAGAAAACTAGAGACAGAAGAAGCAACCACTTCTACTGAATCGTATTCAGCGTGACTTTTACTAAAGTCAGAAATCTACAGAGAAGGTCCAGAAACCAGCAGCAGTGGCTTTATTAACCTGATAACAACACAGCTCAGACACATGGATCACTTAGTCTGACGAATGCATTTCTAAGTCAAACCTTGAACACATAAAAAGCATTTTCTTTTCTATTTTTTGCAAACTATTACTCAGCATGTTTCCCTGCAGCGGGCATGTGGATAGAAACAGTCGTGTTTTGTGTCTTAAACTCTCTCTGCATTGCTTTGTGTCTGAATAAATGAATAAAATGCAAAACATGCATCTGGGAAGAAAAAAATAAAAAAATGAAAGAAAAAAGCTGTAACAGTGGGCTCAGCGCACTCCTGGAAATGTTGGCAGTACTATCTTATCCCCCACATGGGCTGTTGTTTTCCTGTCGGCTTATCGAGAAAACTGACTCACTGTTCTCAGCTGGTCCAATGAGTTTCAGTGACAGACGAGGTCTGTTCCATCAACAAAGGGGGAGGGGGGTGCTTTCCAATAGTGGAAAGTTTGTAGGACTAGAACAGAATCAACTGGCAAAATAAAAAATGGAAGAGCAGCGCAAAGCGATTCAGTTCTCCCTCCGATGTTCACTCGCTGACGGTACAACGAGGGACGCTGCAAACGGTTCCTTTATGACTTAACTGCCACAAATCTGCTCTACAAAAGACAACAACTAGAAAACAGGCAGAAACTCCAGCCGTGCCCGACATTACGATGAACTGAGATCCTTCCTGAAACGGGGCGGCAGACTGATACGATCATCAGCAGCAGCAGAGGAGGTCTGTCGGATCAGAACGGCTCACATTGTGGTATTGTTCCCCTGTGGTATTCAGCTCAGGAAGTACAGGCTGAGCCGCAGAGCAACAGTCATACATGTCTCGACCGAGCGACAAGCCGTGGAAACAACTGGCTGACATGAAAACAACTTTCAAACCGAGTCTCAGTGTTTCCCCCGACGCCGGTCCGAGCCGGTCGGTGCCGTTGGCCCACGAGGCCTCCGATCAGCTCACGAGCACAAACACCTGAAGAATAAATCAGCTTAAAACAGGATTCTTGGGATAAAGTGAGAAATTATGGCTTGTTTTTATGGTTTACTGTTCTTATCAGGTGTGGAAACATTTATTTATAATTTATTATGATGCTGTGGTGGCAACAGAAATCCAATTTAATCTGAACCACATCACTGGAAATTAAAGCAACATGAGTTGAAGTTTCAGGTATTTGACTAACGCTTATATTTGTCAACTTGATGCTGGTTCAACTCTACTGGGTTATGTGTGTGTGCAGCTTGTTCTGGTTAATCAAATAAAAATGGGTGACCAGCAAACTGGAAAGCCTCCCTAACATGTTTCCAATAGATAAATAAACAGATGCTGCTGCAAGTTTACAAGTATTTAGATTTTACTGGATAGCTGATGCAGAGCTAAGCTATACAGTATAAAATGTACACACCACAGAGCTGCATCTCTGCAACACTTAGCAGCTCAGCAATGCAGCGGACAATGATTATGGAAATGTTTAGCGCTATTAAAGCTGCAGAAAAACAAAAAAAGAATTTCAGCACAGATATGATATGAGCAATAGCCACATGGCAGGAAGTGCAGCAGCTCGACTCCAACAGCTTGTTTTCTGCTCGATACAAACAGAAAGCTCTGATGGTTGTCACCGTCCACAAACTAAACAGAAGGCTCCACACGTGAAGGAAACACTGATGAGTTGGCAGCAAAACAACAACATTAGCTTTAAGGCTGAACAACATCATCATGATTTTGGCTCTTGCAACTAAACGATCAGCTGATTAAAACGCTCCAGAAAACAGCCCCGGTAGATAAGATCTCCTGGTTTAAGGTCAACCTGACATCAGAACTCCTTACTTCGACATCTTCTCAGTCATGTTTGGTCGTCTTTTAGCCTGCATGTGAGTTATTTGGGGAAAAGCTGCACATTTTAGTGTCTGCCTATAAGCTTGTTTGGGTACAATATTATTTCCTCCAAAAAGTGTACGACATCCAGGTGAAGAAGATTACTTTAAGTCTTATTTTACTGCAAATTTGTACATTCGCTGAAATGTAACATAAAAGTTAAGTCGTTCTCTGTCCCTCATTCAAAGACACTAGATCGTCTACAAAACCAGTAAACAATCAAACGCTGATTATCATCCTGGCCAGTCCCCGTCAGTCGTACGGGAACATCTCCGCCACAGGAAGGAGGATGTTGACCAGAAACATACACGTCAGCACCTGTTGCCCCCTTTACAGGCAACACGACCGACTTGTCTTCAAATCGGATCCACAAAGCTCCGCATGTGAATGTCACATCTGAAGGATACCCAACTCATGACTCTTTGTTCTGTCCAAGGACACAAACACGCCTTTGAACCTGCACAGCATCACTTCACTTTTCCACCCATATAGACTGTTTGTGTTGACTGTAAACTCAGGGACTGCTAATGCTGCATTTTCTTGAGTCCACAACATCCACAGCGGTCATGAGTGGAGCTGATGGCTGGAGTCAACGCTTCGGAGGTCACCTTGCTCAGAAAATGTTAGCTTGAAAGAAGCACTTGTGTTTAAATAGCTCCATTTTTCTGCACTACACAACTCACAATATTTATTTCTCCTTTTCTTTTTAACATATACACACAAGAGGTTATACTAGCTGACTAAGTCCAGCCTCCTGTAGCTCCTCACCCATCAAGCCCTGAGCCAGGCTCTGTTGTTAAACGCTGGTTTTTCAGGGATTTTCCTAAAGTGAAGGAAAGGATTATAATCCTCTATGTAAGGGTTTACATTCACCAGAGGCTCATGTGCAGTGGGACTGTGAAGGAGACCACAGGCTGTAGGTTAGAAACATCTGAACCTTCAGGATAAAATCTGATTCATCAATAAATGTATGAGCTGATTAGTCAGCGTGATCGATGGTGTTGACCCTCACAGTGTGGCAGCATCACTACATTTAGTCAACGCATGTTTATTAACAACTATGTTTCCCCCGTGAGCCCAGTGAGGATTAGACGGTGTATAGATAATGGATGGATGGATGTTCTGTTTTGGGCCAGTCACTGTCGGCTGCAGTTGTACAGACGATGGAAGCAGAGACCACTTTAATTTAATGTAGAAGTTTCCAAAGAATACAGGAGGGTTTCAGATCATGGTGGAGCAAAGCGGTGGTACGTAGACACTAACCCTTTACATCTCTACATCCTGCTCTCTGTGCCAACACACACTCCATTTAAATACAGTTCCCAGTTCTGTTCACACATGTTCTGCTTCTGTTGTTAGACGAGTCAGTGACTGAAATGTGCTCATCGTGGCTGCATGTTAAGCAGCCGTCACTGGAAAGCTGCTGAAAGTTTATCACTGAGAGGCTCTGACAGGCTCACCAACACCAGCACCGCCTCACCAACACCAGCACCGGCTCACCAACACCAGCACCGGCTCACCAACGGCTCACCAACACCAGCACCGGCTCACCAACACACCTGCTGTGCATTCACATGGATGTTTTTAAATCAAACTCAAAGTTAAAGTCAGAGATGATTCAACAAAAAGGAGAAAAGCTGCTGGTCTGGATGCTCCCAGACTGCTCACAGCTTTCTGGGAACTTGGGTTTCTGTTGGAGTTAAGAAATAAGCTTTTAAATGTATGGTGGAGTTTTCCACTTGAACAGTTTTGCACTGTACATATAATATATATAAAAACAGTACATAAATATAATATTTTTATTTTTCTGGTTGTGAATAATTAGTTTAAAGGTTAAAATAGTGAACAAATTAATTTACAGAGCAGCAGTCCTTACTGGTTCCCCTACAGAACAGAATCCAAACACCAACGTTGACATTTAAAGACTTTTAGAAATAAAAACCCAGCATCAGAACCACAGACATGGTACCAGCACCAGCACCAGCAGCAGGTACCACACTTTAACCAGGTTCTGGTCCTGTCCCAGCTTTCGGGCTCGTGGTGCCACACAGCTGAGTGCCAGCCCACGATCACAAACCACAGACACTACGGATCTTTCTTTGGACAGAATCTGAACTATGAGCTGCTGCAGGGGGTCCGCAGCGCAAAAACTAAAGTTGCGGCGCCGCTGCGGTCTGGTCCGCGGATCAGCTCGCGGCCGCTCGGCGGCGAAACGGGACCGACGGACGGGAAAACAAAGTCCACTGTACCTGCGAGATGTCATAGCAGTCTCTGGGAGCTGTCAAGTGTCCTCAAACGTTCCCTGCTGCCTCTGCCGAGTCTCTGAGCGGACCGAGTCCGTTCAACCTGCGCGTAAAGCTGAGGCATTGACTCACGCTACTTCCGCTCAGCTCCTTCAAAACAAAGCTCCTGTTCACCGACTGGATCCGCAGCAGGAGGATTTCTGTGTTGGAGCTTAACGGCCAGCTGTCCCACTGTTATTTTATATATTGTATTTTTGTGATTATTTTGTTATTTATCCTATTTATATTTCCTACACGTGCTTTTATTTTGTAGTAACTATCTATTTACTTGTCAAAGTGTGTCTTCCTGTGTCTGAGGGTTGTGGGGATCTTGACACATCAGGCAGTCTTCAGTATGATAGCAGAACTGTAATATGATAAATTAGTGGGAAAAACAAGCGTCTACATGTTCAGAAGCAGCTTTCATCCTCCTCTATCTTACAACACAAGTTATTTCTGAAAGTATTTCATCATATTTGATGTTTTTTTTTTTTAGATTGTTTCTGTAAAGCTTTACTGTCCTGTGACATTAAAATGGAGCTTGTCTTTAGGTTGGACTCTTTACTTCAATTAAAAAACACAAAAGCATTTGACTGTTCAGGAAATTATCTCTTCTTGCAGATTGTTCAGCGACATTGTGAGTGAAACAGATCTGCCATTATCAGTGAAATAGTTCCTTGTTTCTCCATCTGCTATATCATGTTATCTTTTGAAGGATGATTAAAATGGCAGGTAGCTAGATTCAGGGCGACTTTTCAAATCAGAGTTATTCTTACTTTTGTGGGGAAGAAAACAAACTGAAAACCTGAGATCCAGGGAACAATAAGTTTTCCTTTTGGTGAAACTACAAGAAAACATGAAATAATCAGGGACCAGCTCCCATCAGGCTGTGGACCGGTTGTTGTTGATGTCAGCAGCAGACGGCAGGTTTTGCTCTGATTCTTAGTTATTATCATTATTAGTTATTTATTTGGGGTGCTGTTGAACTTAGTGGGAGAACTCTTTCTCCACAGCAGCACCTGAATGTCGTCTCCTGGATTATTCAAGTCAGCTACATCACTGTTACAGTAGATTTATTAAAACAACATCTTTACATGATGATACTCGGTGTGGGATGTTAGAGCAGAACATGGGCTGAGCAGAGAAAGAAAGTGACCATTTTACAAGCTTCACAAGCCTCTAATGTAGCCTGAAGGCCACTGAGCAACCTGCAGTACATCACTGTTTCTTATAATTAAAATTAAAAACAGGGTCCTACTGATAAACACAAATGTGACGACTCAACTGGTAATTAATTCCTGAGCTAGACATGTTGTTTGCTGCTGTCCATCACTGCAACATGTTCTTCTGCTAAAAATAAAGTAAAAGTGCCTGATATCACAGGAACGTGGCCTTGTACAGGCTGGTAGAGCTGACGGCTGAGTCTTAACATGAATGCACCTATTTTTGTCATTGATTAATCATGTTTTGTTTTGTTTTTTTTCTTACTACTTATGTAACAGTAATCAGCCCCTCCAGCGTTTTCCAGTAAAGCGGATCTATGCAGCTCCTCTGATGTTCCACAGCCATGATGGGACAGACCCTCAGACTGGTGGAGCTGCGATGCAGGGAGCAGCGAGCGTCGAGGCAGAGCAGCATTGACGTCACCAGCCTGTGGTTATCAGTGGAGGTTAATCTACTCGGGGATGGATGGGCTTATGCAATTGTCTGTGAGCCCACAGGCTTCACATCTATGGATTTGCTTTTCCACTGTTTGACCCAGTGTGCTGCTGCAGCCTACGCACAAACGCTGAGATGATGGAGGAGGAATTTCTCCTCTCTGTGGAACTTCTAGCTGATGATGCCCGAATGCGGTGTGCTTCAGGCTGGATGGATGGTGCTGAATATAGAGTTTATTGTTTGGGTCCAGAGAGCAGCTGAAATCACCCTGTAGCACAGTGGGAGGACATTATTGTCTGATCGATACGCAGAGGAAACTGATGAAGACGGTGAGCAGTAACTATTGGAATAACACTGAGTCTGCTTTTAGTGTACAAAACTAAATGGGAGTGATACAACACTGAGGGTCCATTTACCCCGCTACCCTGCAACCAGTCCAGGCAGATAGTTGTCTTCCTCAGCCTGGTTCTGTTGAAGGTTTTTTCCCCCTTCCTGTTAAA
Organism: Stegastes partitus; assembly: GCF_000690725.1. Classification (NCBI taxonomy): domain Eukaryota; kingdom Metazoa; phylum Chordata; class Actinopteri; family Pomacentridae; genus Stegastes; species Stegastes partitus. The sequence goes on along the minus strand of NW_007578007.1, from coordinate 522,787 downwards.
GGGTGTTTGTGTTTGGTTCCATCCCACCATCGCTGACTGATTGCTCCAAAGGTGACTCTGGATTGCTGGATTCTCTGTTTAAATTCATCAGGTCTTTGCTATGTGTGGTGCTATGAGATGACGTGTCAAATCAAATTTCACATTTTATTTATATACAGCACTTTTCATACAATACAGCAACACAAAGTGCTTTACAGCATTTAAAAAAAACAACAACATAGCATTTAAAAACATTACAATATTTTAGAATGTTATAAAAGAAAACCCGTCCTTCCCAGCCTCCATGCATCCACACACACAGACACACACACACACACACACCACCAGACTAAAGGAACTATGGCATGGCACTGAGGGATTGTGGGAAACGCTACCATTGGGGCCGTAGGAGTCGCAGACCATGACCACTGGGGGCGCCGACACCCAGACCCCCCACCCTGGACCCGGCAGACAAGGGGATCCCCACAACAAGGTGAGGAGCTCCCCAACCAGCCGGGTCGAAGGGACCCACAGACAGAACCCCCAGCAGCAGACCGCACACAGCCCCCAGTGTGGAGGAAACACTGGAGTTAAAAACTAAAAACTTAAACTAAAAAGAATAAAAGGCCCGATGTGAGATAAGTGTGTTGTGAATTAACACTTTACAAGAAATAACAAATTGACTTGAACTGAATTTACTGTTTGAGTCGTCCCTTGTATATTTTCTGTTCATTGAAGTTATAGCCATAAAACTGTAATTTTGTGCACCTACAGGCGTATATTTTACTGGACAAGTGGGACAAATTAATATAAGCTTCTCTGTGTGTTGGAGAAAAAGGTCCATCAAGCAGTATTTTAGCGTTTATGGGTGTTTTTTTCTGTGTTGGAAAGAGAATCACAAACAACCCAGACCTTCAAGATTGTAATTGTGACCATTAAAAATGGTCCCTTTAATGAAATAACTTCAGGCCCAATGCTCAGACCTCCAGGTGGAGTTTTGACATGGCGTCACCATGGCAACCAGAGTGTAAATTGCTCTATTGAGGTTTCACATATATTTTTCCAACTGCTTCAGGCAGCCGTGTATTTATTTATTTATTTATTTTTAGTTTGAAAATCAATTAGCCAACTCTAGAAACTTTAATTCTCTTCTAAGTACGGCTGAAGTGCATTTTTATCGATAAAAAAATGCCCCCGCACCGTTCAAATAATGACCCTGTGATGGTACACTTAATGGATTACGCAGCAAACGCAAGTTCTGAAGAGAGTCCTGATTGATTTTCACACCTTACAGAAATAAATGGAAAACGATGGATTCTCAGAAGAAGATTCCTCAAACAAAGAACAAGACGAGTTGTAAACTCATAGCAGCTGTAAAGCTCCTGGACTGAAACCTCCACTCTCTTTATCACCCTGCAGACTGATGTCCTGTTGAGTCTAAAGGGGGCTAAATAGACTCCAGAACACAAAGCCCAGTCCCCCCCTGGGAATGGAAACCAGGATGTCCCCTCTACCCTGAGGTGGCTGCCTCTATAGGCTGCCGGCCTTTGACCCCTTTTTGCCTTGAGACTTGCAAATCTGCCTTTCCAAGGATTGAAAAAAATTGAAAAGGCAAACAAAGAAGTCTTATACTGGGAGTGATGCAACTGGACAGCTGGAGCCTTGACGGAGAGAAAGAACTTTTATTACCATGTGGACACAAATAGCTGTAAGAGAGGAACTTTATGGGCGAGGTCTTTGACTTCAGGGGCGTAGCTGTCCCAGTTTTTAGAAAACATTCTCTCAGAGCAGCTTCTTCCATCACGGATGATGATGTCGTCCAGTGTGTGAGGACGTTTTATCCAGAGAAGATTGTTGTATAATTGATAAATACACTTTGGACAAACTGCATTCCTCGATGCTTTAAAACACACACATGTGACGATGCTCGGCTGCCTCGGTGCTCCTGCTGATGCTCCTTTTCCAGAAACCAGTCCGTTACTCAACTTACTTGTTTCTGTGAATCGTTTCCTCAACAGACATGTTTCAGCCTGAAGCCACCTGACTGTCACCCTAGAAATGATCCTCTGCTTCATCACTTCCCTCCATATATGACTGTTTTGTTTTTATTAGATCCCTGGAAACCCTTAAATCAAGCTGCTTACACGTATTAACTTGACAACGATCTTTCCCCAGCAGGATCCCTCATCGGGCAAAGCTCTTCAGTCGACACCGTTTCATAGAGTTTTAATGAACACAGCACAAGATGCAGCGTCGCTCTCTGTCATTAGCAAGGAATACATTAAACTCATTAAGTCTCAGGCTTACTGAAAATGCTCAAGACAGATTTAGGATGTACTAAATGATGTATGAAGCTGTGCAGCAGCTACTCTTTTCTTTTTTTTTTTCCTCATGAATTTCAGGCTTTTAATTAGCAGCGAGATACCAGAGATTGCTGTGGGTGATTTGAATTCTAAGAAGTAAATATCACTGTAGCCAGAGCTGCTGTAAATAGATGTGTATATGAGTGGGCTAGCTAAAACTGCTTTTCATTTGAAAGAGCACTGTTAGTCTTGGACGTTTCATTCAATCAAAAATGTGAGCGGAAACCTCTCATTAAGACAGGCCACAGATAGAGTTCTGTTGCCTCAACGAATAGGAGGCTGAAGCTTTCTCACCAAACTGTACCGAGAACACGCCAGCTTTATGGAAATATCTACAAAGTTAGAAAGTAAACCTGTAAAGGTCCTCTTCTTCTTCCAGTCGCTCTTTAATTACAGCTGCACCAGATGAAGCTCCTCTGATGTGGATGTGAAAGAAACGTCTTCATCCTTATTAGTACTGAAGTGCGCCGAGCAAAGGAAAAAGATACGAGTGCAATAAGTTCTGGCCTCCGATCAATATTTGGCTAAACAGTCTTGACACAAGGTCCACTTGCTATCTTTTCCAGTTACATCCCATGATCTTGATCAGCAGATAGTCGCCATGGAGACGGCTCAGTTGTCCTCATGGAGTCTTAAGTTTGTAACTTAAGAACAGGTGGTCGTGGACTGATCCGTGTAACGAGCCGCGCGGTGAAACGCCAAATAACTGACATCCATCCATCCATCATCTATACACCGCTTAATCCTCATTAGGGTCGTGGGGGGCTGGAGTCTATCCCAGCTGACTCAGGATGAAGGCAGGTTCACCTGGACAGGAACCAGTCTATCACAGGGCTACACTTAGAGACAGACAACCAAGCACACTCACATTCACACCTACGGACAATTTAGAATCACCAATTAACCTCAACATGTTTCTGGACTGTGTGGGAGGAAGCCGGAGAACCCGGAGAGAACCCACGCTGCACGGGGAGAACATGGAGACTCCACGCAGAAAGATCCCAGGTGTCCTCACCGGGACGCGAACCGGCGACCTTCTTGCTGCGAGGCAACAGTGCTACCAACTGCACCACCCTGCAGCCCCAAATAACCGACGATAACGACAAAATAAAGACGAGTCACAAGAAGGGCCTCCATTATTTGGTTGACATTTTATTTCATGGTGGTAGGAACACAAGACAAAGGTCATAAAGTTAGTAATGTTCAGGTCATGCCACTCTTACTTGGTGCACTGCCCTTTAACGAGGTTGGCGCAGTCAGACAGTAGTTTACAGAGGCCAGACATGGAGGGTAATCCACATGTAGACATAAATAAGGAACAGAAAATAGATTCAAAAAACAGTAAATAGAAGATTATTTTTTTTTCGTAAAAAGCCAGATGGGACATTTGCAGAGGCCCTCTGGGATATTTTTTTTTTGTGTATGAGCATTATTACTAATATAGTTATTATTATTATGTATTACTCATTTACATTTGGGGATGAGGCTAATACACTGGCTAAAGTAAGGAAACAGTTACATGGATGACGTCTTTGTCACCTGCTCACAGTCCAGGCGACCAGTTTTAAGGCAATTCATAGTTTCCACCCAAACCATAGACTGCAGTTGTCTTTATTGTTCATGACTCCAACCAAGTTCACAGGATTCTCTTCTTATTCGCGTGTAACCACCAGAATTGATCAAATTCAAAGAACAGTGTGTTAAAAATAAGACCAGTCACAAGTTAACAGAGTAAGTGTTGGAATTTAGGAGACACCAGACGTAGGCTTCCTGGTCTGGCGCCGAGATCCACGCCTAGCATAGTAGTAGCTTCAGGGCTTTGTGAAACTGCCCTGAGCGGGGCAAATAAAGTTCCTTTAATTGAATGGAATCCCTCCCCCATGTACAGAAGTATATAAATGGGTGAACAGACAAGTCAGACATGGCTCCAGTGTATATTACTAAAAACATAAACCTCCACAGATCACACATTTGCTAGATTTACACTTGAAAATTGCAGGGCTGTACAAAAACAGATTGCTCGATGATTTAAGGAGGGAAACATAATTAAGAACTTATGAAAGGAAAAAAAAATAAAAAATAGTACAAGACCATTTGATACTCGACCACGAACAGGCATGACTTTGCCGTAGAATATTGCCAAGGTTCTCGTATCAAAACAAAAGTCTTTAAGTCAGCCATCCCAGCTTATTGTGGCTCAGAAAAGACGCCTCCCGCTGCAACAGTTCACTGAACGTCACACACTAGTCGTAGAAACCCATGCGCTGCTATGTTAACTTGCAAGTAGTGTAGGATTACGCATCTTTTCCCAGTTTTTGCGGCTGTTATGGCTTCAGAAGGTCATAAGAACATCACAGTCTCTCTCTCTCTCTCTCTCTCACTCAACAGCCCAAAAGTAGATAGCTCCAGGAATGCTCCTGGGTGAAATGCAAAATGAAATTAAGTCTCAGGTAGAGTTTTTTTTTTTTTAAGCTTTTAGTGTTTGTGTTGACGACTGACTGTTGTCTGACAGGACGTTCCCAGGAGTCAAGAGAACGCTCCTTGCCTCTTTGCTGTCCTGCCAGTTCTTCAGTCTTTGCTTTCAGCACCTCCTTAAGGTCAGACATGGTAACAACTCTTCCCTTGCGCACTACTCAAGGTCCTGCAAAACTAACTGCTCCCAAGAAAAAAAACAACAACAGACGCATACAGGGAATGAACAAACATAAATCTCAACTCTTTCTGAAATCCGTGGAAATAAGAGAAAAGAAGGAACCTCGATTGAATCAATGCAAAAAGAGCCCAAAACAGTGACATTTTTAAAAATAGAATTTGTTTGGTACTAAATGGGAATTAAAAAAACAAAAAAAACAAACAAAGAAAAACCAGATTCAAACCAACACTGCAGAAGTGCATGCATTTATAGTGGTCATTAGTTCATCTGCTGATTGTAGAACAGAACGCACAACAGTACATGAGAAGCACAATTCTCCAAAGAGAACCCATCGTACATATTCACAGTCTCAGGTATTATTTATATACTCTATATTTATAACATTTATCAATGTCTATGATTCATGTCTTGACCGATGACTAATGATATGCGAGTCATTGTGGAACGCAGCGCTCTCGCTCCCATCGCGTCGGGTTGCAGTGTTAGTGAGTCATATTTCAAAACTAAAGGCTCTGATGGGAGTCAGAGAGGTTTTTTTTTTCTCTTTTGGTGCTGTGAGATGGGGTTGATCGAGCAGTTTCGACTGTGTACTTTCTCACTGTAGCAGCTTGACTGATATCTATAAAGTCCCATTAGGAAAATACAGCGGGCTGAATACAGAGTTTCCTGACTGTAGACACCAGCTGGCTGCAGGATCACAGAACTGCACACAGCGGCTACAACTTGTACTGCGTCCAGTTCTCATGAGGGAATGTATGCCATGTTTCAGTATGTATGGGCCATGCTTGGGGAATGTGGGCGATAGATATGGCACCAAGACAAGGCAGTAACCAGAGATCATCAGCGAGGTCCACTGTGTTCAAGTAATGAGTAAGGAAAGATGGCAGGTTGATGGATTTCTTTTTTTTTTAAAACTTGGTGTTTGTTTTAAAACAACACAATTGACAAAAAATAAAATATCTTTTTTTCACAAAGATGCCTTAAAAAAAAAAAAAAAACTTGAAGGGCCATGAAGGGAAAGAAACTGTGTTCTGTGAACGGAGGTGCAGATTAAAAAACAAAAAAAAAAAACAGCAAAATATATAAAACAAAAATTAAAACAACATATTCATTTTCTTTCCATATAAAAAGCGATGAAAAGTATACAAAAATAGAAAATAATTACAGCAGGAAACATGGGCGCTATGGAGGGAGCGGATGGAAGGGGTTCTTTTTTTTTGTTGTTGTTGTTGTTGTTGTTTCTTGCAGTATTTTGTCTCTGCCAGGCTATTTGGCAGCAGAACAGTGTAGTATCTTGGGGCTGTTTAAGGCGTCCTCCACCAGGTGGAGATCCACGCCGTCCACCACCACGTCCTTGATGCAGCCAACAAAGCCAGTGCTGTAGGCCTTGGGCAGCCGACGGGCCACCGCCAGCTCCTCCAGACCACCTGAGGAGAAACAGAGGCGGGGATGAGTCCGACTGTGGATCAACCGAACACTTATACCCTCAAATTAGAGGACAATGAGAGCAAATAAGAGAACAGAGAAAGTGAAGTGAGCTACACTAATGTCTGTGTTGTGCTAAGCTAGCTATTAGGCACAGTTCAGGTACCAAAAACACTGATCCCTACATTTCCATGATAAAATCTGCAGAACGTTACACCTCCTGGGTTTTCACTACAAATATTGAATCTGAAAGCCTGATCTCAGGACTTATTTCTTGTTACATGTTGGATGTTATACAATGTTTTCCACCGAGATTTTCACAAGCAAAGAAATTTAATTGGTAAAATCCACATTGTGCCCCGCAAGGTGGGTCAGTGGTTAGCACTGTTGCCTCGCAGCAAAAAGGTCGCTGGTTCGCATCCCGGTGGGGGCACCAGAATCTTTCTGCGTGGAGTCTCCATGTTCTCCCCGTGCAGCGTCGGTTCTCTCCGGGTTCTCCGGCTTCCTCCCACTTCCTCCCACAGTCCAGAAACATGCTGAGGTTAATTGGTGATTGTAAATTGTCCGTAGGTGTGAATGTGAGTGTGCTTGGTTGTCTGTCTCTAAGTGTAGCCCTGTGATAGACTGGTTACCTGTCCAGGTGAACCTGCCTTCACCCTGAGTCGGCTGGGATAGACTCCAGCCCCCCACGACCCTAGTGATTATTAAGCAGTGTATAGATAATGGATGGATGGATGGACATTGTGCCTTGTAGCTTCTGAACACCAACATTTTTACTCACTGTGGGCTCTAAAGTTCTGCACCTCTATGAAAACAGAACAACCATGACTAAAAGTAGGATCATCCACCTCACACCTGAGCAGTACAGTAATGGATGCGACTTTCTTCCTATATTTATTCAGCATGTTTACTCATCAACATGTACACAGTGTGACCAGAACTGGGAACACATGTTTTACTGCTTACATCTTTTATTTTCTGCGTGAACACAGTCTGCAGTTCAGCTGAGAAGGTCCTGAATTATTGTCATGTGACTGCTGGTGGCAGCTGAGTCGTGGCCTTTATGATTTTACAGAATCTAGTTATAGGAAATGGTTTGCTTTCGGCACATTTCTAAACAGTAAACATGTAAAATAAAGTGATTTTCATCACAAATATATGCTTAGATTTGGTTAAATATTCTGACCAAAGGATGTATCACACACGAGTCTATCCAGGACTGTCAGACAGCTGAAAATTCAAAATATTTTTCTGCTTTTACACTTTCTGGCTCTGACAAATGGTGGAATTTTGGCAAATTTCTAATGTTAATGTGTCTCTCCATGCTGCCGGCGGGTTCAGAGGGTTAAACATCACACCTCAGGATAAAGTTTCAGAACAAATTAAAACTAAAAATTCCATCAAACGGCTGTCCCTGAAATATTCTGCTGCAAACCGGCGCAGCAGTTACCGGTGTTGTCGGGTTGCATTACAGCCTTTGATATTTGCATGATGACACCAGCGGATGGACATGACGGGACGGCAGTTCGTTTGATCAAAGAGCGAGAAAACCTGCACGCCAACAACACAAAGCTAAGCTAAGACAGAAGAGGAAGACGGCTCTGTTAATTTGACGCGGTGTGAAAAGTGCTCAAAGATGTGTAACGAATGAAAGGTGGTGACGGAGTAGAAAGTGATGAATACCTAACATCCTCATTATTTTTAATTTGTTTCCTTATTTGGAGCTCAGCGTTCAGTGCTGTGAACCTGCCAGACAGAACCCGTCCATCAGGGAGCGCATCCAGAGCTCCGACTGCTCTGTTTTTTAAAGGTTTTAAAGTCCTGCACCGTTAACTAGCCGATGCTTTACTGTATTTATTCCAAACAAACCACAGACATTAAAGGAATACTCAATAATCAGATAACCTGCAGCTTACATTTTAAACTTGTCTCCATAGTTTTTTTTAGGCAAACAGTCTCTGAGTATCTGTCTGACTGGTGGCTCTGTAGCTGTGTATGTAGAGAAAACTATTTGATTTTAAAGAATCTAATTAGAGCAAATGACATTTTTTTTTTTTTTTTTTTAAGTTTTTTTTTTGGCCTTTGTGCCTTTATTTGATAGATCAGAGAGAGAGAGACAGGAAAGTGGGGGAGAAGAGTAGGGGGAGGACATGTGGGAAAGGGCCATGAGCGGGACTCGAACCCATGACCTCCACATCGGGACTGTAGCCCTGTACATGGGACGCCAGCTCAACCAGGTGAGCTATAGCGGCGCCCCTACATATTTTTAACTAATTATTGAATGAGACATGTAGAATAAAGGAACTCTTGTGAAAAATATTCAATTTAAATGTTAGATTTGATCAAAGCATCGTTGCCTCACAGCTAGAAGGTGACCGGTTCGCATCCCGGTGAGGACACCCGGGATCTTTCTGCATGTTCTCCCCGTGCAGCGTGGGTTCTCTCCGGGTTCTCCGGAGGTTAATTGGTGATTCTAAATTGTCCGTAGGTGTGAATGTGAGTGTGCTTGGTTGTCTGTCTCTAAGTGTAGCCCTGTGATAGACTGGTTACCTGTCCAGGTGAACCTGCCTTCACCCTGAGTCAGCTGGGATAGACTCCAGCCCCCCATGACCCTAGTGAGGATTAAGGTGTGGATAGATGATGAAGTGAAGTAGTTTTGGGTGGACCCTTCAAACTGGCCAAGTTTCATTGAACTCAGTGAGATGGTCCTATTGTGGATGCCCTCCTAACACACCTGGTCCCATTCACACCTGAGACCCAACGAGTCACATGACACCAGGGAGGGAAAATGACTGATTGGGCCCAGTTTGGACATTTTCACTGAGGGCTGTACTGTTGCCAGTGGTTTAGACATTAATGGCTGTAATGAGTTGTTCTGATGGGACAGTAGATGTCGGCTGTTACACCAGCTGTACACTGACTGCTCTACATTGGAGTAAAGTGTCATTTCATCAGTTGTCCCATGAAGAGATAGAATCAAATATTTGCAGACACACTGTAACCCGACCAACCAACATATTCTCATCAACCAGTAAAAACAACAGATGAGTATGAAAATCTAATGGGTTTGTACTTTAAAGCTTTCCATTTAGTTTTACCTTCACTTGAACTGTCCCTTATCCACTGTTTCAATTAAAAACAAATGAATAAATAAATGAATAAACCTCCTCCTGTCCTCCTGCAGAGCCGCTGTGACCTAACTGCTGGCTCCTGTTATTGGTGTTTTCAGCTCCTCATTTAAGCCAGAACACCCAAAGCACTCATTAGTGTCTTTCTCACCAAGTCAGCATGAAGCATCTATATTCAGATTCCTTTCTTCTTGCTGACCCTGGCTTGTGATGTCTTACCTGGCTGCCATCCCAGCTCTCCCCTCCCTGTTATCTGTCAGAACCCTCCTGCTTCCTCGCTTCACGTTAGCGTAGCGCATTTTTCCCCCACATTGACCAGCTCTCCTGCTCATCCCTGTGTTGCTGGGCTGAAAGTACATATCCCCATTGAGCTCTTTACATCCCCTGTCCCTGCCCCCAGTAATCGGATTGCGTGCCTCCGAATCGGGAGTCGACAGGGCTAATTTCATGCGGGTTACAGATGAATTAATGATGAACAGTGAAAAGGGGATTTAAAAAGGAGAAGGGCTCTCGATGGGAGGGCTGCGTGAGGATTATATATTCTTGCTGCAGGGCTCGCTCAGCACCTGTTCCACTGCACTTCCTCCCCGTGTGTGTGTTTGCGTAAGTGTACCTGAGTGCACAGCGCACCTCGACATGCTGCGAGCCTCTTAAATGTCACTCACTGCTTTCCTCTCAGACCTGCCTCTTCTTGGCAGCGCTCTGTGCATTTTAAAGAACAGTCTGACTTTATTTTGCTTCCCGTCTTCAACGTTATTTCCACAGAATGTTGAATCCAGCTGTGCTGCGTGTGTTCTTTCAGAAACGATTTCTCTGAGCCGAGTTCAGTCCAAATTGAACTGGAGGTAGATAACGGGCCGACTTTGGTCATTTTCAATTCAGGAGAGCAGACAACTTTTGAGTTAGTCAGATAGCCTTTCATTTCTCAGCTCAATACCTGAATAGGCTTGGACATTTTTTTTTTTTTGCTCGAGCGGCAATCTTTTTTCTCTGCCAGAGACTTTGCTTATCCTCTGCAATGCCAATGAGTTCATTGCTCATTTCTGGCAGCCTTCTAGCCGTGGCTGTGGTGAAAAAGCACTACAGATTTACAAGTGTTCCCCTGGCTTGTTCTGTGGCATTTTAGACGCATTTTCAAGTCTTAATGACGGTTTCTCTGTTTTGCATGTGTGGGCACCTACCCAACCACAGCGCTCCGTCTGTGTCCAGCTGTGTTGCTGCCAAAGGCGATGACCCTGTTACTGCTGCCTCATTGCCAACCTGCAGAGAGCCGTCTCGAAGTGCTCTGTGGAGGAGAGTGGCAGAGAGAGATGCGGTTGGAAGTTAGTCTGATGCATGTGTGTCACACTGAATGGCTGTAAATTGCAGTTTGGTTTAATCTGAAGCATCAAGACTCTATTGCTCCACTGCCAGTACACTAAGCAGTCACATAACTGCCTGTGCCAAGCAGTCTTCTAAATGTGCCTGTCTTTCAGCTAACAGATGCTGTTAGAGCCCCATTCATTTTAGGTGGCTCCGCGCTGTGCATTAGCACACACTTAAGAATTGTGAAGATAGGGCAAATTTGAACCCACCAAAGTGGGCTTCCAGCAGAGAGAGACTGTCATTAAAGTCAAGTCACAAACACAGATAGCTGTGTAACTATGATAGCTGTACGCCACACGCTGCGATGTACACCATCATCAGCATCCAAATTATGTCATCTTTCAGCAACATGTGGTCTCCCTGTAAGCCCGGATGGGATTTGGCTAAATCCCTGTTTGAAATGGATGCAGCAGCTTTTCGAGGATCGATTATTCTTGCTGTACATGATGAAACCAATCTAATTATCCCAGATACTTGCATTCACAGCAATGCTGAAAGCAAATGCTCAGCGGCGATAAAGCACAGATCATACGGATCCCTTTAAATGGGTCATTTTCAAAGTTCAGGCGGTTAATTTGCTTCTAATGGAGGAATCCATTACTGTGACATCGCTGCGTGACAAAGGTATGCATTTAATGTTTTTCTACCTCTGGAGTGATTCTGCATCCATTATCCATGGAATAAACTATAGCCTTGTTATTCATGTATAGCTGTACATACACATGCCACAAGTCTGAATGGGAGGTTTGAAAGGCTGGACCGTGTCAGGGTCTCAGAATGGTTTCCTGTGTGACAAACAGTTTAGTGGCAATTAAATCAATAGAAGATTTGATTCAGAGCAGGAGACTAGCTGACATGATCATGACATTTAATGGATGGCTGTTGATACTCTGCTTACGTACTGCATGATTCTACATTAATATGCAATTAAAGAAACCTAAGGCCAGTATAGGAACATTGCAGAGGACCTGTATTTGGCATAGTTGGTATTCATTTGTATTTATTCTATTTAGATTATTCTTTTTTAAATGTGCTTTATGTGTCCATATACACGGCCTTCGAACAACCGTCAGTATACTGTGAGTATACAGCCTCTGTGTTGACAGAGACGCTCAATTTGCATTCATTGTATTAATTATTCCCAGTATACATTTTCTATAATACGCCAAAACATGTTGTGATTTAGGAGCACATTCCTTCTTTTTGAACATTCATTGCTGTGCCGAAGCAATTTGATGCGTGTTGCGTCGCACTCATGCGTGAAAATAACCTTAATCTGAAACTAATCAAACTCATCTTGCAGCTGGGGATTGCTGTGCAACAGAGGATTCATGCAAGAGATCACACAGTGTGCAGCAACACAAACACAATGTGGATTAGGCCTAATCCTGGTCTAACTGTAAAAGCTTTCACTCCTCCTCACCTGCTGGCCTTGATGCGTATCCAGCGGTTAGTGTCGACGCGCACCGAGGAGCGCAGCACCACGGGCTTGGAGCCCAAGTCGTATGTCATTTGGACGTGTCCATCCACGATGGCCAGGGCGATGTAGTCTGAGCGCTCCACGCCCTTCCCGCTCCACAGCACCAGGCCCTGGGTCGACTCGGTCCGGATGCTCAGCTCGAATTTGTTCACCAGCAGAGCCTTCTCACTGGGAGAGCAGAAAATACATTAGTTAGCTTTGGGTCTAATGCACCAAAAAGAGCTTTAATCTTCCGGGCAGCTACCACAGCTCAGTGGGGTTGTGTTATTTGTAGTGGCTTATATGAAGCAAAGGACCTCGGCTACTGTCTCAAAGGTACATTCGCCATGTTTCCAGGATGACATATGCTTCAGTTTACTTACACATTGAGACAGAAAGCGCCGTAGCTTGGGCTCTGTGGTCTCGTACAAACAGAATGATATTGAAGGAAAATCAGGACGCAAACCGAGTTGAGGAGAAGCAGGGGGCTGCTTGGCTGTTAGCTTTCTGCATCCTACTGAGCCTGAGCTGCACTGCTGCTCAGTGCTTCCTGTGTTTCTGGTGTGTGTGTTTTGTTTAGGCAGCTGTTTGATCTCCCGTCTCTTGACTGCTACAGCTGCAGGGTTGATTTGGATGCAGAGACGAGGAGACTTTAGCCTTTCCTTAAGAGGCACTGTACACCGCCGTCACCACTGAGTGAGGAAGGCACACACAGCAGCGACGTGCCTCCTCTGCATGTGTGTGAGCGCACAAAAAACACCGTCACATTTATTCCTGCATACAAACACACTTACAAAGGCTCTTTGTGAGTCCAGCAGAGACACAGCGGGCATCTACACAATCATACCCTCAATTTCCATTCATCAGTTTTTGTACAATGGTCTGCGCATCTGCCAAATGGAACTACTTTCACATTCTTTCAAAGGGTATTTAAGCACAAGTACGAGGTGAGGACACGCACCACAAAGACCCAGTGACACATGGATTAAATAAAAAAAAAAAACACAACAGCAGCACAGAGCGAGAGATTAGACGAGACAGACGACAAGACAAAGAGTCAGCGTAGTAAACAGGGAAGCACATGGGAGTACACACAGGACCGGATATGGGAGGGATGAAGAGAAACAGAGTGAAGCACTTTGTAATCTGCAGGAAATGTGTTTTCATTTTCTCTGAGAATTTTCTATTAAATAATAAGCAACGACATAAAAAAAAGAAATATTTAACTTTGGAAGCAAGGCGACAGCTCAGGCCAACAACAACGCTGGTTCACCTCAGCAGAAGGACGGAAAAAATCCAAAATCAGATTAGATTTTCTTCTTCAAAAGCATGCTTAGGTTAGAAACTTCGACCCCGTTGATTAACTGAAACCGCTGAGGTAAACAGGAACAAAAAAAAAAAAAGATTCCAGAGCATCATTTATTTTTTTTTTCTCCCTGGAGAGAGAGAGAGAAAAAAAAAAGCAAAAACAAAACAGAAATACAGCTCGGTGAAGCCTCTCCTGGCAAACCCTCAAAGAGCTTACAGGGCCCAATAAATCTCCATCGAAGCGGCTTGTCAGTGATAAGGTCAAGGTTATTAAAAGTGCTGAATATATCATGAATAAAACAACGCCGCCGCGCAGCATTCTAAATCTCGTACACACACCGGCTCCATAGATTTCTGGTATGATGGTGTTTCTTTTTTGAAAATAAGGGGTTTATCTAGTTCTCACATTCAAATACTTCAAAGGCCTCTCAGCATGTGTAGCTCTGTTCCAGCTCTAGGTGGCAGTAGTGGTTAGAATAACAACCAGCCGTGGCGGCAAAGGGGCTACAGCTACAGAGCTCTGAACTTCAGAATTAACTGAAGCACATGCAGAGGCTCTTTGTGGTCGGTGCTGGTAACTCCATCTCACTGACGGTAACATGTCGTCTCAGCGGAGGAGGGTTTAGCCCTGTGAGGGGTCGAGGAGGGGTTGTCTGGAGAGGATGGAGGGGTGGGAATGAGGAGGCACGAAGAAAGCAGACGGTACCGGAGTTCTGAAAGCTTTGAGAGACTCACCTCTGGTCAGACGGATTCTCCAGAGACTCGGGACTTAAGGGAGCAGGGGAGAAAGTCAACGGCATGCAGTGTGAGCGCAGGGGGGCAAGAAGGGAAAAAAAAGGAAAGGAAGGAAGGATGTTGTGAGCCCATTGGGTAACTCACAAACCAGTTTAGACCTGGAGCTGCAAAAAGCACTCACTTATCTGCTCTACTACAATATCGACCATGTCAAGAGTCGATAACAACTGTTGTGTGATCATAGGAAGTGTGTAGCTTAGCCTTGATAACACCACAACACCATAAAGGAGGTTCTCAGGGGAACCACTCGGAGCTAGATGGATGACTAATGCAGCAAAATGCCTCGGGATCAAGCATTTAAAAAAAAAAAAAAAAAGTGAGCTACAAGATTAAGTACATTCATGGTCAGCGTGCACGCCGCTACAAAGTCCGCTCTTAGTCAGCGTCCAATTATTGAACTACTCCTTTATATTTATGGCGCTGCACGCTACAGTGCTGCAGCAATTACCTTCTGTCTAGAGATGAAAGCAGTGAATGAGAAAAATTGGGCAATTGTCAAAAAATGGGGTCAAGCTCCGTATCAGCTGAGAGTCATGGCCAGATATGATTTGTCACTGAAATAATGGAGCTTGAGCGAATCGACCTGAGCTTTCAAGATACGGGGAGGAGAAGGTGAAGGAGGAGTGATCAGAGGCTGCTGTAAATAGTAACAGGCACATTAACCCAAGGTGAGAGGTTGACGTGTTGGCCTTACCGGCACTTAATGACCTCTGAAGACGCTCATTCATTTCCTTTACAAAATCAAATCACGCTGAATTGATTGGCACGCCTTCAGAGCGCCGCGCCAAGGGTCTGGTTTGCTTAGAGTCATGCTCATTGAGGCTCTTAGCGAATGTGACATCCATTAAACTTTTGACAGTCTGGCTCCAAGGACCACTGTCCCCTCCCGCTAAGTGAGATTGATGCCCATGGCTACACACTGCAGAGAGATCTCAATTGGAGGTCTAATCTACAAAGGGAGACAAATCTGTGATTAACATGTCACAGCCTTTCTGTACAGCCGACTCTGTAATTATTCACAATTACAGTTAGAGATCTGGCAAAAATGAAATGACAGAAGCCCTGGCATGGATTGGAACTCTGGGCTGAATCCAGTCGGCTTAATTTGAGTTGAATTCTGCTTCGGCGCTTTGTGAGACTTTTTAAAAAGAGGTTACTTACCGAGCTAATGAGGAGGAAGGGAAAAAAAAACCCTTAATAACTAAGTCATGACCGAGGGTTTTCCCGAGCAGAAACTCCACAGGCATCAGAAACTAGGTTAAGGGGTATTTAGTATATCCTCCTCTTGCAGTTTTCTAGGGTCTCATTCATTTCCTGCATTCAGCGCTTAATGCCATTCAGCATAAAGTGCACGGCAATTCATTTTGTTGGTGAACAAGTTACAACCATGCATAAAATATTGCACATTCCTAGTACGGCAATTCATTTCTCTGAGGCTGAGCACAATGCTTATCATGCACACATCCATGCTTCCCTTTGCGTTGGAAAGAAAGAAAGCATCTAATGACAAAATGTGTTTTAAAGTAATGAAATCCGTCAAATTAAAACATGGATATGGAGCTGGAATAGCAAATCTGAATTTAACGGTAAAGATGGTTTGAATGTACTTGAATCTTTTTATTCGGGTTAACTATCAAACATGGATCTTTTTTTTGTTGCTGTTAGTTGGGCTTGATCTGATACTGGACACAACAGCCAGTCTTAAAGTCTACTTACTCTGGGATCTCATTGGTCAGTTGGCTTGAGTGAAAAGGAAAGACAGCGAAGGACATTCATGTGAGACAAGAGACACACGTGGACAACGACAAGGGAGGTCAGACTGAAGGACAGGACGAGGGTGACGCATCTGGAACGCCGACACCATGCACACACACACAGCAGCAGAGATGCACATAGAGACACAGTTGTTTCTGAGTGAGTGTGAGTTGTGCGTCTCCATGGCGGTGGTGGTGGTGATCTGCAGGCTGTGGCCCGGTTTTCACACCTCTGAGTGTTTGTGTGAAGAGCTGTGAGAGGAAGATATACAACCATATGCCTGACGTCTTTTCAGGTTCATCACATAAACATTTTTGTTTATGCCAACCTGGAGGCGCACTCTTGCCAGCCTTTAGATGGATGGCAGAGTAAAAATGTCTCATCAGCTGCCTGAAGGGAGAGGATTTCTTACATGTTCACGTCATCAGCTTTTTCTTTTCTTTTTTTTTTGTTGCCTTTACAGGGTGTTAAAAATTGCAGGCAATACATCTTTGGATGCCAGTTTAATAAAAAAAATAGACATTCACACACTAAAAATAGGATAAAAAGTTTAATCTTGGTGCGTGCTTGTTGTCCAGCACCTACGCCAACTAAGCCGCAGACCACAGAGTGAACTGAGCGCGCTCAGGGCAACGCTGTGATTGTTAACTGTCTCGCTAATTAATGAAATCCTGTCAAAAGCGAAGCAGAACGGCCATAGATGGGGGATGAGCTATTAGCCAAGCGCCTAGTTCACCCCTGAAGCCCAGGCACTGATGATATCATCGACACTGTCATCACAGCTTACCAAGGGATGATATGGAGAGACAGAGGGGCTATTTGGCTAATAGCTGTTACAATGGAGATGGAGGATGACGCTGAATACATGACGACGCTCCTCTTGTCCTCTCCCTTACCTCTTTGTAACGGCGTTGTGGTACTCAATGAACGTCCGCCCGTCGAAGGCGATGGCCTCGGTCTCTCCAGCGGACTTCTCGTAGATGGCTGTGGAGGAGGGGTGAAAGGATGAGATCACACCAATCGATTAGAATAAGGGCTCAGCTATCAGACCCGAAGGCACTGGGTTGTGAGCGAATGCGGTGTGGGGGAGTGCTGGTAGTTTTTAAATTACAGTGAAAGGGACGGCCGACCACACGCACAAGGTTAATGGCGAAGGCTGAGCGCGTGAGACAGATCAGCCAGAGTGGGTATACGTCTGACAGAGTAGCATGAAGATGATGAAAGGGATGTGCAACTCTTTCATGAATATTCAACTGACACATTTCATCATTTTCATAACTGCTGCATTAGTTTGAAATCAATACAGAACGGCGCTGACATAAAAGAGCCGTCACGTGTCTAATATTGGCATTATCATCCTGCACAGACGGAACACAATGGAAATAAAGGTCTTATATGCGGTGAAAAATGAGCCTCATATTTTACCTTCCATTGAGACAAGCCAAGAAAAAGCTGTTACATGGAAGCATCGCGGATTTCAATCCCACTCATACTATGGTTTAAAGCAGCCAAAATGCTTTGTGTCCTCTAAGAGCAAAACCTGATAATGTTGGACGAGGAAATAGAACAATTTGTTCAGCTACAATGATTCATTGCAGCCGCACACCGCCATGATAAGGTGATCTCAACCCACCGAGTATTGTTAACCAAGGGCTTGCACAAAGACCGATTACAGTGATGCTTAAAATTGGGGTAGGAAATGCACTTAAGCACAGAGGTTTTTCTGTGGTCCATTGACAAACGTAATGTCTGTAAGGACAGACGACGACAGTAGCAGAGATACTCACTGTTCTGACAGTGTCCCCCTGAGAAACCGCTGAGGCAGACACACTCATAGTTGTCCAGCTGGGGGTTGCATCGGCCGCCATTGTGGCAGGGCTCCTGGGAACACGGGTGGTCCTGGAACATGGCTACGTTGCTGGAGCGCAATGCATTCTCCTCCCTGAGGATGGGTGTACCCATCAGAATGATCTGGAGGCAGGAAGCACACGATTCAAAAGAAGCACTCCACTGGTTTTATGCATTAATTTGGAACTAAACAGATGAAGGTAACCAAAAGGCTGCAGTGAGGCACGGACATGAAAAAAGGCATTTACCAGAACTACTCTTACAAGCACAGTATTCGCTGGATTATGTGAAATGTACTGAAGAATTACATCTCAGCCTTGTTTTAATGTTTCTGTTGTGAATCCCAGTAAATCCCTGGAGGACCCTTTAAAGCCCATCAAAACTATTATTCTTTGTCCAGTGTTCATTATTAAATAAGTGCCAAACTTAAAGCATCCTGAAGTATTTCCACCCAAAACTTGAAGGTGGATTTGAAAAGCAGGTTTTCTATTAAATATTACATCAACCTACAACATATGGAGCCTCCATTGTTTGCTGAGAACACAGTTGGAGAAATGGTTCACATGTTGAGTGCAGTTTCTTTTCTTTTTTTTATGTTATGATAAATAAAGAAAGAAATACAAGTTCTTTCTTTAGGAGCGTGACATTATAGATACAGCACAGAAGACATGTCTGAGTTCTCTCTGCTTCTAGTCATGGCTGTGCTGTTGCCATAGAGCTGCAGGACTTTATATTGCAGTCAAACACGAGTCCACAGTAGAACAACCAAACAGGTATTGTTAGAAACTTTTGCTAATGGTACGTACAAGGCTAATAGCACAGACAAAATCCTCGTCCTGTACAGACAGAGTTCCTTGAAGCTCAATTACTTTTTTAGGTACGGACCAGTTGACCACAACTCATCTGCAAGATTTGGCAGTAAAATAACATCATGTTTGAGAGACCTTTCTTAGTGGGGTTGCTTGTACAGTATAATCCTGGTCCTGGCTTCATGTCCATTAGCTCTGTTTAATTAGTTGGTGTTGAAATTATCTGATTACATTTTTCTGTCTTAGCAAAAACACTTGAAGATTCCTTGTTACCACTCGTGTCTGTTATTTAAAGGAAAGCATCCAGTTAAAGGGGTTTGTGTTTTCTGCTTAAGAATCATTAAACCTAATTCGTCAAAACAAGCGAGTGCGTGCACCGATGCCGTCGGTTCAGTTTAACGTGTACCTCTAAAGATGAATTCCGCTTTCATCGCACAAGAAAGCGTGTGAGGAAGCAGGCGTGGATACAACACACATGCTAAACAGCACATCAGACCGAGAATACATACCATCTTCCTCATAATTAACTATTCCCCACAGGCCGAGGAAGACAAATGCCACATTTAGCTTTTGATTTGCTCGAAACTGTCAAGGGAAAGTTTGTAGAGGAGAACTAATGACAAGTTTGCACAAACAGTAACATCCTGCCTTTGTTCTACGGAGATATTTTTGGCACTCAGAGATGAGCTTTTTGCTGGAAAGTGGAGGGAAGGAAAAAAAAAAAACTGGAAAGCTGTCAGGGAAAGATCTGAGAATAGCAAAATGGAGGGACTTCAAAATGTGCATTCTATTATTAGTGCATGCTAATCCAAATGAGCAGAGTCACTGGCCGTCACAGTGTGAGCTTATAATGGAAAATGACTAATATGAGGGTCTGTAGTATGACAGCTGGACGGCTAATAACTCATCACTTGACTTTGCTGCTGCATGTCTCAGGACACAAGGGCCCAGAGTTGTGAAAATAAGTGCCACAACATTCCTGTCAGAAATAGAGGCTCGTCGCTGCTTACCTTTTGGATTGTTCCCTTGAAGCCCTCTGTGAGCGCAGCCACTCGCGCTAGTCGGCTGTAATCGGGAGCTCCACCAACAAAAAGAGACTCTTTGAGGTTAAGATCTACGTGCGTGTTCTGGTGAGACAGGACACAAACAGGTTTCAGCTGCTGAGCCACAACGGCAAGAAAAAGGCTGCACATATATCTTGCCCAATGCCCGGTTTAATCGTTTCCATACCCCACCTTCAGTCTGTCTCTGGGGTATTCTACTGAGGACATAATGCTTTAAGGTTTTATTATAGTAAATCGAGTAATGTTTGTGTCCAGGGAGCTGGAATAAGTCGTATCCTTTTACTCAAGATATACAGAGTGAGATTAATACATATACACCACATTTGCAGACATGTCACAGTCATATAGATTGTCCCATTAAAAAAAAAGAAAGGATTTATCCGTACTGCAGCCAGCAGAGGTTTTAACTGCACTTCCTCGCCTCAGTTCCATGCCAATACACTTGATACATTACAACATAATTGATTTCTCTGTCTCTCAGAGAGAGTGGTCAATTATCTCCTATCTGTGTGACATAAAAAGAGACTACAAAGGGAAATCAGGAGCAGGCTGGAGATATGGATGGTCCTTTACAGACATCTCTAATGAATGGCTGATTATAAGCACCGACCTTTCAAACAGTTGAGTGTGGAGGCACATTAATTGCAATTCATTTGCGCGGCAGACGGCTATGAAATTCGATTCTTTCCACCAAACCTTTGGGACAATTGCTTTGCATTAGCAAGGTGCCGCTTCCTTCTTGTGCATGGAAGAGCCGGCCCACTTCAGAAGGAAGGAATTAATGATCTTTATTTTATGTAGGGCAGTAATTGCCAGAGGGGTAAAGTGGAGTTAATTGCTGGAAAAATGATGGAAGAGGCCAAATAAACAGGCTTTGTGCAGGCAAGCTGGCGTCGGCTCGGCTTTTATTTAGGATGAGATTTGGAGTGCAGGAGGCAGCGG
Source organism: Stegastes partitus (assembly GCF_000690725.1). Classification (NCBI taxonomy): domain Eukaryota; kingdom Metazoa; phylum Chordata; class Actinopteri; family Pomacentridae; genus Stegastes; species Stegastes partitus. Next base: position 501,894 of record NW_007578007.1, on the reverse strand, counting down.
TGCTTGGCTGGAGCCCGGGGCTGTGTCACTGCACCTTGAGCTGCTTCCAACAGAGACAGGGCAGGGACCTTGGCCAGAGCTGCTGGACCCAGCTGTGGCTGGCGCCTCCAGGCTCTGCCAAAAGTTGTCACCAACTGTAGGACAAAGTTGGTCACCTCAGGGCCTTTATGTAGACATCACTGTTCTCCAACACTCACCTACTCTGCAGGTCAAGTTACAGATGAATACTGAACCTGCTCCCCTGGTTTTGCATCTCGTTTTAGATTACTTGTGGAAATGGAGCACTCACTATCTGTGTATGTAAAGTACTTCTTGTATGAGTCTAAAGGGAAATTTTCATGCAATGAAATGGTACATCATGTCGTGTCTCAGACAGGCAACAATCTGGTGAAAGAGGACATCTGGTTCTATGCAGGGACTCGTGCTCAGTGATGTTTAGTAAATCTTGTGTTGTGATGAACGAGTGAGTGGGTGACAGAGTGAGAAACTTCATGACATAATGGAGGAATGTTCCTGTGTGCAAAACAAGTGAGAGCAGATGACAAAAGAACAGCCTGGCTTGGCTTAGCACCTCAACATCTCCTACGGTATACATCCTCCTCGCCTCCCGTGTCTTCGCTCTCACTTTCCGACAGGCACGCGGCGCTGGCGTAATATCCCCGCCCACGCCGGGCTAATGAAGACGTCTCTTTGTTGCTAAAAACAATGGTCGTCACTAAGATGACTGCCTCTTTCCTTCTTGCCTCCCACCCTGCCACCCCCTTCCACCCCCACAGCAGATGGACCGAGGTGAAAGCCAAACCGTGTTCTTTAAGAGCATCTCTTCTTCAGTGCTGTGTGCGCGTCGGAGCTTATGAAATGGCAAACTTTTCTACAGAACTGGCACCTCTAAAGCTGCCCACAGCTCTGCAGAAGCAGCTTTTTTTTTTTCCCGGTGTTGCATGGAGAAATGGGGTGAGGGGACGTGGTGAAACACGGGCTAAGGTGTGACTGGGACTCGTCTCATTACCTTGCGTGATTTCTTATTTCCAGACAGCACATCATAGAGAAGGAAAGAAAATAGGGAGGAAGAGAGTTATTAGGGGAAGACTAGTAAGTGTCTGTGAACAAAGAGGCATGCGGAGCTAAACAGGTGCAGAAGCTCACCATTCACACACTGTCACACATCAGCTCATGTACTCACTCACTGCACACATCTGTAAGAGCATTAACAGCGGCTGCCGTGTAGCACAGAGAAGTGAGACATTAGGTACATTAAATAAGAATAAAGACACGTGAAATACACTGTACGGATACCTACAACCACAAAGCTGTGCCAGTGTGTGCTCACACTTACGAGACTGAATGCAAATAAGACGGCGAGCCTAAGAAGGGCATGCATGAAGCAGATGGTGCCATTGGGAAAAGATGAAAAGAAAAAAAAAACTTCATGGATGAGAGACTGTTAATAGTGCCACTTAGCCCAGTCTTATTTACAGACCGCTGCCATTCACAATATGAGGTGAAGCAGGTTTCGTTTCTCCCGTGCCTAGCTATGTGCCTCTGAACGTTGGTGCTTCATTAAGCTCAGCCCGAGCAGCCTCTGATATGATGATCATCTCAGCACGCTATGGTTATCCATACATGTTTGATATGGTTCAGTTTGCTCTGGGCAAAGCATCCCTCAACATCCTCCTAAAGCTTCAGTAGGAGAGAATTAGCTGAGAGCCACACTGGATAGGCTCTCTCTGCATTGAGCTCCATAACTAGTCTAAGCTCATCCTTTTGCCGTCCTTTCCAGCCCCACATCCATCTTCACGTTTTCCCCTTGCTCTTCTTCTTTAATAGGATTTTCTCCCTCTGATGCTGGACTAAAACACAATTACCATGCGGGCGATGGGAGGCAGCGGGGGGAAAATAAAGGGTTGCATCTTAGAGGAGGATGATGGAGTTGGCACAGTTCATGTTCATAATCACAAATTACACTGTTTAATATAATTGGATGACTTACAGACTTATCAGGTTGTTAGATCACCTTCATTTGGAAGCATGTACCTGCTTTATTGGTCTAGGCGCTGGGCTTAAGAGTTTCATTACGCTCTACTCGCTGCTGCTGCTGCTATCTCTCTCATCTGCCTCCACCTCCCCAGACTCCTCCTGAAAGGCTGGATTCATAAAACTGACTGTATACCAGCAGTAAAGGCTGATTTCATTTCTGTGTGTCAAGCTGAGAGTTAAAAAAAAAATTACAAAATTAGGACAGCTTGTCAAACGGACCGTCTACATCTGGAGCTCTTCCTCCTACCTTGAAGGATGTCTGGAGAGCGTCACAACAACCTGGAGGTGTGAAGCTGTGTGCAAACCCTCAGCAAAGAGGTCACGTTTGCTGATTCAGCTGTAGCTGATTTAGTAACTGGGATTATCTTTATTGGGCCGAGTAGGAGCCAGAAGTGGCGCAGATGACATACGGGAACGCAGATGAGAATATATGGGCAGAAGCAGGGATAAAGCACAGCACCGGCCCACCAGCCCTGCATGCTTAGAGCAGAAAACCGAGAGCATCGTCAGCCTGCTGGGTTCTTACTGGTGCCTCTCCTCGAACGGGGTCCTTCTTGTTCACCATGATCTCTCCTTTGCGGTTGGAGCGCTCCAGGTCGATGGTGTTCCACACGTTCAGCTGGATGGCCTCCTTACTCCTGAACCACGCACACAAACACACAAACAGTCAGAAACAAGGAAAAACTGACTCGACTGTTGCTTCGTACCAGCGGAGGTCACAATCCTGCTGTGTTTAGTGTGTAGCATGCTACACGTAATCGTCATGGGATTACAGCAGCTGCATGTCTTTCATGTGTTGTTGTTATATATTTAAGAATATCAAATATTGGCAGCCTTCCACAGATGGACCGTTTGGCAGCGTAGAATGATCTGGCTGCACCTCATTATCATTCTGCTATACGGGGAAGAGCAGTCTGGGCCGCTTGACCTTCTGCACACCAATCATAATAGAGACAGACGAGGTGTTTCAGTGGAACATTTGCATGCAGGGAGGCAAGAACTGTCATTAAAATGGCTAATTTACTGATAGAAAACGAGCAGAGCTGCCTTGCAGCATGATCCACATCCTCTGCTAAGCAGCAGAAGGTTGCTGCTGTTTTTTCTCAAAGTAAAGGTGGTTGTGAAAACAGTGGCACACAGCCAGTGGACGGGCAGGTTAAAGCTGCATGAAGTGGACAGTCAATGGCAACCTTAGAAGTCTCTCCATCTGGGGATTTAGACTAACCTGATGGTAGCTGGGCCCTTTCCCAGGTCGTAGCGAAACTCCAGGATGCCCTCATTCAGAGACAGAGAGATGAAGTCTCCTTTTCCGTCCGATTTTTGGCCGTTATAGAAGATCAGCCCGTTGGAGTCGTTGGCCATGAGCACCACTTTCATGCTGACCTTTTGACTGCAGGTGTAGAACAAGCACAACAAATGCAAAAGTTAGCGACACGCTGCAGTACATACTCAGAGGTACGATGTATTCTACATGCTTGGGTCTGGATAACATTATTTGTGTAGCTCTCATTGTGAATTCAGTTCAGGCTTACAGAAGGCAGTTCCGCCTGAGGCACAGAACAAGCTCAGGCTATGAAAACTACATGATATCCAGCGTTCAGTAATGCATACATGGCTTTACTGTGTAGGTTTCACACTGAGACAGAGGACTTACCGCAGATCGTGCCCGTAGAGATGGAGACCCTTCAGCTCCAGGTAGGAGTCTCCGTTGAACAGTGGCATGTAAGCCCCTCTCCTCTCAGCCACTGGAAAAAACAAAGAGACTGTATTCAACCTCCGGTCCCGTTCTGGTTGCTGACAAAAATTGAAATTCAGGGATAGTCAGTACATCTTCGAGAGACCTGTCAGCATTATGGAAAGAGATGGATTTGTGTTTTTGTAGCCTTTAGGATTAAGACTTTCTCTTGACAGAAATTCAAACTAAAAAAAAAAAAAAAAACAGAAGCCCTTACGTCAGACTGATTACACAGCCCGCCACCGTATAACAAAGAGCCTTTGGAGACATGCTGAGTTTAACACCACAGCCGGGACCTATGAAATAATGCAGCCATTGTATTTTGGCAGGCCTTTTTACAAATTCATCTCTTTGCGACGAGCCTACGTCTGGCTGTCCCGTTCCTGGCTGTCTGGAGTGATTAGGACAGGCACCGTGCCATCCCTCGAACAAGTGGCTTGACATTAAAAATCATTCAAGTGTCACCCGGGGGTATGTGTTTATGATGTTGTTTGCGAAAAGTACCATCATTCAGAGGCTTACGCACACAGACACACGCACAAAACCAACACGCACACCTATCCATGTAGCCGGCAAGAAAGCCTTTATTGGTAATTGGCTGGGATTAGCTGAGTCGAGTCGGGATGGAGAAGGCAGACGGAGATGAGAAAGTTAATTAGCTATTGTGCACAAGACTGCTAATGATGATGGCACGCACCATGGAGGAGAGGGAAAACAGTCTTGCACACAACAAGGAATCGTGCACTAAACTGGAGTTGCTCAGGATGGAGTTTCTTATAGGAGAGCTCTTGAAAGCACCGTGATCGAGGCCAAAGCATTAGAGGAATCTGAGGAAAGGCCACACCACCACACGATGGACAGACTGAGCTTGACCATCAAGAGAAGTGAGTCAAGTTGAAGCTTCATCCTTTGCTGAAATACCACAGAAAGAACAGCAACACTTGGAGAGCTGTTCCATCTATTGATAAGGTCGATGGTAAACACTGACGTCATTAGTTTATATTTGAGGAATGCTATCTAATTAGTAACCCTATCAAATTTGGAAAGGCAAAGCAGCTGGAATGCACATTGTGCTGCTGTCCTGGTCCCGCCCACAACCAATCAGCTCTCCAGCAGGTTGAACTCAGGCTGCCTGTGACTCACACAGCAGACACTCAGGTGGTCGCTGACTTCACCTCGCCAAGCCGCTGAATGTAAAACACTGCTTAAACTCCCCCCGCCAGTTGGTTTTCATGGACTGCCGAGTCCAAGTGATCCTGCTTTCATTGCTAAATTGTAATGATTTACACTATCACAGGGTAAAAGCAGCGAGGAAAGTAGGCCATTCAATACCACTGGAACACCCTTGAGAAAAGTCCTTGACTGTGAATATTATATCAGCGAGTCGGACTCACGAACTCTGGCAGATTTGAAATGGAAACCACGCTCAGCAGAAAGTGCACACACTCAGATGCAAACACTTCATATTACTACTAATTCACCTTCAGGCTTGTGATGAGTGGGCTCTAAGCTACCTGTCTCTTTAACTGTTTTCAGTGCAGAGGGGACGTCGGCATGGCTGCCGCCTTATCGGTGAGCCGCTGTCTGGGGCTGACACTCTGGCTGACTGACGCTCCCATTAATCACAGCGGGCAGGAGGACTGATGCGATTAGTCATCTCATTGATTCCTGTGAAAAAATAGCCCTTTGGAATGGAAGACGCTCTCGCTCACACATCATTGATTTTGGTTCACCTCAATTCATTTTAATCACCTGCTAACTGGAAGTCAGGTCTTGGAAGGAGGCTACTCCCATCTGGTTTTTTCTGCACTCCCCGGGGTACAAGGGTGCATGTTTCTCTGTTGTCAGGAATGTGCACAATGTGTACTCTCTTTAATTTGCAGCTGCAGAAGTCAACTTCTCAAACATCCATGACAACATCTACAAAGGCAGGAAGGGGAAAAACTTGAGTCGACTTCAGAACGCGACACCGGCAAAAAGTGCTAATGATGAACTTCAAAAGCAGCTGAGTCGTGCTCTGGTCTTTTTCCCAGCAGCGGAGCGGTTTTGCCACGTGAAACGAAGTACCAACAAACATGTTTGAACACAACACCTGTGGGTGAATAGGCAGGGAGGGAGCGGAGGAAGGCTGCCGCTTCACTCCTGCTTTCCCGCTAACAAGCGTAGCCGAGTCTGTGTGGTGAACGGCCCAACGGGGCCAATCATCGAGCTCAGTTCTGTAACACACAAACCCTCCCAACCCCTGCACCCTGCAGGCTCACCCGCCCCTCCTGCGTTTGATCTCCCTTTTCGATTCAGGATGGATGGAAATGTCACAGAGCGGAAAGCAAAGGAGAGAAAAATAGGCAAAATTGTGGAGGGTGCTACTCAGCTGATTCCAAACTGCACTGGACAGCAACTGAAGCATGAAGCATGAAACGCGATGTTACACCACAATGTACAGTGCTTAGTCAGATTACCTTTCTCACAGTGCCTCCCTTCACGTCCCATGGGACACTCGCACTTGTAGCCTCCCTCGGGCAGCGCCTGGCACTGGGAAGACGGATGGCACCTGTTGGGCTCGCATGGATCGTGGACGTCAGCACATGTCGGACCTAGACGGGCACACACAGACATCCAGCGTGAGAAATCCACCGATGAAGCGTGCAACATTTCCAACCACTGTCTCTTTGATTCCATGTGAGAGGAGGGGGAGCCAAGAAAGGGGCGAGAAGTGGGGTGTGAGGATTTCCTCGGTAATAGAGGTCATTTTCTAATAGGATTTAGAAATATTACACATCCAGATTAAACAGTGGAGAGCCTCCCCGCCACGCGGCCATGTTTTGGGGCCAAGGCGACGTGGGAAAGGCTCTGCTGGATGATGGTGTTGCCCTCTGCCACAGCCCATCTGAATTCACCCGTCATTACTTTAGCAGTCAGAGCCTGTGGTGAGTAGAGCGCCGTAATGACCCCATCCCCGCTGAGCTCACACGGCTCCCCCGTTTCCTCATTCTCGCTTTTGGAAGCTGTCTTTTATCCGCCGCTCTCACTCCTTCCCCTACCACAGCTCTTTTTTCATATCTCATCCTCCTCTCACATCTTTTAACTCTAATACTCTCTCACCTCCATCACTCATCCTGGCTGTCCTGACATGTCCTCCCTCCAACCAAAACTCTCCCCACCCATTTATTCTTTCTTCTCCCTGCCTGTGATCCGTCCCTCCCTTCGAGACAGGCAATCTTGGCCACTTTTAAATTGACATCGTGACAAAATTAACTTGAATGTGAGTCTGCAGGCAGGTGTCCAGTTCTCATTATCACCATTCATTTTGCACCGTGTTGCTAACACGGCTTTCATCAAAGCGGCGCCTCTCCTGAGTCGTGGGTTATCTACAGCCAGACTCCTCAATAATAACAACACATGAAAGGCAACAATAATGTGATGTGGTACTTTATTGAAACACATTTTAAATGAGAAGAAATGGTTCTTAAAACTTGGCTGATAGGGGCTTTTCATAACCACTGACCCTATGTGAGAATAAAATCCTTTACTATTCAAGCATAAAAGTTAACTCTGACAATTAATTTGGTTCTTACGAGAAACTTTCTGCAGCAGGCTGCACTATAACCAGCTCGGGCCACGCTTGGCTAGGCCCTGATGGTGTCTGCTCTTAACTATATGCTCTCTGAGTTGCTTGTTAGTTGCCATCTGCTGGAGGGAGAGAAAGAGGAGAAAGGGATATGGAGGGAGAGATAGGCCAAAGGCCAATCACCGAGAATTTGTTGAAAGTTTTCATGTTCTCTGTACGGCGTCAACATTTAATCCCTCATTTCTGTGTTGGGCACACAGATTCGATGGTGTTTACAAAATGACTCGCAGCCCTCCTGCTGGGGGCATGAGTTACACTGTCAAATTAGGCTGTCAAGCTTACTTAGGATTTGTGAGTAAGGCATGACCACAGTGAATCCCCGAAGAGAAGGCAGCACAGAGATATACATAGAAACATAATCTGAACTGCAAGGTGTTGGAAAAGTTTGAAAATTACATATGAATGAGATGTATTTTCTACTTATTTCCCTGCACTTAGACTGGAATTACCTTCTCACAGTCCCCCGACTGTCCACAAATTCCGGTGTGACTGTACGAAAAACTGCTGAACAACAGCGATGAAGTTTCCCTTTGTCAGCATCTTACCCCAGAATCCTTTGCTGCACTTGCAGTGGAACATCTCAGCTTCCTTGACCTGGCACGCGGCGCCGTTCTTGCAGGGATTTGGCTGGCAGGGGTTGTTTCCACATTCACCCACTCCGCTGCCGTACAGACTGTCGCCGCCGGTCTCCTGCAGGTTCAGCACCCGGTTGTTGACGTCCAGGAGGCGGATGCAGCCGACCAGACCCGTGGCCACCGCCGTCCTTTCCCTGACACTGAAAACAGAAGAAAGACAGAAAGAAAGAAGAAGAAGTTACAGGTATGACACCACCGGTCACGTATCCGACTGTGAAACCGTAAAACAGAGACAATCGCAGGATTTCAAACTTTCTGCACAATTTAATTTCTGCACAACACAATTTAAAACTCAAAGAAACCTAAAAGCATTAAAACAAACTAAAATGTAAAATATTTACAGTGTGTAAAGTCTCAGTTCTTCTTCATGTATCGGTAACGCCTGAACATAATAAATAATACAAGAAAATCAATGCTCAAGTTTTTCTGTTTACTTTTTTTTAATGATTTGTAGCATTATTACTGTTTCATGCTGCACAGGAGACATTTTTAAGTTCTCTCTACTTCCATCTGTGGCTGTGCTGCTTCCATCGAGGTGCAGGACTTCATATCGAAGTGAAACTAGAAACATCAGAGGGTTTCAAATACTGAACTTACAGTCTAAATACTGCATTGTATCGCTGATATATTCATTACAGAGTTTCAAACAGATAGAATGCTTTACGTTGATGAACCTGTGTTTTGGCATCGTACACCAACAGGAGCTCAACGCAGCAAGTTTTTCACCCTCCAAGCTCTCCAACAGGGTTAATTACTATGGAAAGGAGGTTTACACTAAATAACTGCGCTGCCTGGAAACGCGGGAACACTGAACTCAATATTAAAAGCTGTAGACCGAAAGGTTTAATTTGACAGAAGCCACAGCTGATAGATTTTCTGTCGGCGACTATTATCATAATGGTGTAAGTGTAGGAAGGAAGCCTTACTCCTGCTTCATCTCCTCCGGCACTCCTCCGATGAACAGGTGGGTGTCCAGGTTGAGGCCGTCTGTGCCGCGGGGACTCTCGCCCTCGATGTGGGGCTCGTTGTCCACGCTGAGCATGGCGTTTCGCCGATTGCGAGTCACCACAAGCTGATGCCAGCGGCCCTGACTCACTTGAACTTTGCTGATCACTGTGCCGGTGCCAGAACCTGTGTTAAACCTGTTGATGTATAGCATGTTAGATGCTGCTTCAGTCATCTTTATTCAACAATCACGTCATACCAGTTGACAGCGCCCCCTGTGGAGGCTGTTTTCCAGAGAACCCTTGTTATCTATCGAGTGTCTCTTCATGACTAAACACGACAGCGATGGATAAAAGGAAAGAGGTACAAAACTTCCCGTTTGGCATTCCCAACTCCAGTATGTGACTGAAATGAAGCAGCTACTCATTTAAAAAATCTCTTTCACGCCCTCATTTTAACTCAACCTTTTATCTAATGAGGTTTTGTTGAATAAAAAGTCCATATCATGACAGGAAGACGCTTCCGTTTATGTGCACCCACACATACGGTAGTATTAGCACAACCTGACAGCAATTATCTGCCACAAATAATTAGTTCTTCTCCCCACGTCTTGGATTCACAGAGCTGTGGGTGGTAATCTCACAGCTGTATTTCTGGAATTGAGGCAGAGCTGCATTTGAAAGCATAGTGACTAATGATCTCCTTTGGTTTTCTATTGATTCCACTCTGAATAGAGACATCTAACCTGGCCAGGTTGGGCCAAACTGAGAGTACTTTGGGGAGTGAGAGTGAAATATGAGACCCCGAAAATAAAAAAATAAAAAAAATCACATCAAGTTTGAAATAATAGGTTCAAAACAGATGTGGTGCAGAATCTGTAATTAGCTTCTTCTGAAGACGCTTTCTTCTTTTACTTCCACTCTGGAGAAGAGACGAACGCTCCGTGTTTCAACTGTCTATGAAACTGAACTGTTCCTAAATAATACTGGAGATATTATTTGCATCTTTCTGTCTGTCCTAACGGGACTTCACACCAGCTTCACATGTCAGAATAAACTCACTAAACTCGTGAGTTTTGGCTTCAAGTCAAACCTGCTGCTAGAGGAACACATGTGGGCGTTTCCTGGCAACAAAGGTCTGACACATAACACTAGTGAGCTGCCGGATCTGGAGTTTTATCATTAGATCCATTATTTCTTTATTGGTCTTCTTCATGAAACCCTCCATTTAAAAACCATAAATTACATCCTGGACTCGTCGGTGCAGCCCACAGCCAGTCACAGGAACTCAGCTACGTGGGCATGACCTTTAACGTGATAATAATATTAATTTAATTAGGGTTAGAGAGAAAAGCAGCGGGATAATCAGAACACAACAATACGAAGCCAGACAGGAAGGCCAAGCAGAAGCACGGCTAAGTTAAGAAGACAGACGACAAAATGTCAAAACGTCAATATAAATGAACACGAAAAGGAGACGAAACGTAATAAAAACCATAAAAAGCATCATAAGAAGGCATCACATAAAACCAAGTCTATAAAACGGGTTTTAAGAAATGATTTAAAAGAAGTCACTGATTCTGCGCTCTTATCTCCGCGGGCAGCTTGTTCTCAAACTCCTTAAATTTAAGACTCGACCTTGAAACGGCATGAAGGGCCACCGAGGGCTGCAGCATATAGGGTCAGCATGGTGGCTACGTAGCTTTGGAGCAGACTCCGATGTGCTTTAAACATAATCAGTCAAATCTTAGAATCACTTCTTAAATGAACAGAGAACATGAGGCGATGTGACGCCGGCTGATAAGAAGCAGAGCAGCTGAACCGGTTACACTGAGGAAGTGGATGAAAAGAGGACATTACAGGAGAAAAGAAGGACGTCATTTACTTGTTGGATGAAGTCTGGAGATGATATTCTATCCTGACTGCACCTATCTGCCATTTCTGTCCCTGCTTCTTTAAATACCAACAGCATGTTTCCACATCCAGCCTTATATCTGTATACATGTGATCAAAAATAACAAATGCCTATTTCAGACAACCTGCGCACAGCTCTGCTCCCGTCACCTGTAAATGCAGCGACGTGAATGTTATTCTTAAAAGCCTTTATGGTCGTAGCCGTTCAGATCTGTCATGAAGCTTCTGCAGCTCCATCTATCTTCAGGCGCTGCTGTTTTCAACATGTTGACTCACTGTCATTATTTGCCTCATTATCTTCAGGGCTGCATGCTTGTTTTTATTCTTATTTACATCCTCTGTCAATGACCCTGTTTCTCACAGGGATCGTTAAAGTTTCATCATTGGACGGATGGCTTGAAGGGGATAAACACACACTCATCAGATCCAATCAAACACAGCTCTCATGGCCGCCCGACGTCTCACCTGAGCTCCACCCTGCCGTTGACCAGAGCCAGAGAGATGAAGTCCTTCTTGCCGTCCTGGCCGTTGTAGAGCAGGATGCCAGTCATCTCCGACGCCCTGAACTCCATGGCGATGCGGACCGTGTGGTAGGCGCTCATGGTCTGGAAGGCCAAGTAGGACTGGCCTCCGAACGATGGGATGAAGTATTTGATCACTGTGGAGGAACCGAGACAAACTTGTCACGTCATTACTGTGTGATTTACTTCTTTAAGGTGCATAATTAAGTGTGAGCGATGGTGGAAAAACAAGCCTTTCTATCAGTTTATTTTAGGAATGATGGTTTTTTTTCCAAAATGCTTGATGAGTTTATCAAAAGGAGGAGGAGCTCAGTTCTTCACCCACATGCACATTCATGCACACACACCTACACACACCACAAACACACACGCATACGCAGGGAAGCTTTGTTGTTTTTTTTCCCCGACTCTACAATTATGATTATTAACATCCATTTTCTCCCCGGGGCTCCTTCTCTCTCCATCCATCTGTCTTTCTGTCCATCTCTCTGAGGAGAATGGCAGCTGATGAGCTCCCTCTTTTCTAATGACTTAATTGATCTGAAGGAGGTTCACATGCAGTGTGTGTGTGTGTGTACAAGTGTGTGTGTGTGTGCATGGTTTCATTTAGCCACTCTCAGTCAAAGACACACACTGATTCTAACCAGCTAATCCCCATCAAAGCAATTAGTGTCAATAAGATGCAGCTGCATGAGGTTGCTCCTCGTTCCCAAACACCCCAAAGTAGGGTAAGAGGGAAGAAACAAAAAGAGTTGTGCTGCTCAAGAAGTTCTTTTTGATTTATGATTTTCTGTGCGGCGCTGATTGGATTCTGTGTTGCCTTTTGGTGAACGGCTCAGTGGCTGCTCGTTTCTGAGATGCTGAACCTGTCTGAACCACTTGAGATGAGTTTGAAGTGCAGCCACTGAGGAGAAGACGCTGCGTCTGACTCACGCACACCTCAGCTCTTTGTTATCAAGTTTTTAAGAAATCCAAAATAAAACTGACACCCTGTCCTGGGCTCCGACTGCCGTTAACTCTCCGAGGTTCACAGAATACGACGGAAGTAAGAAAAGTCTTAAGATGCCCGGATGGTTGGAATGACTGCATTATTTCTACAAAAAGAACATTAATATATTTGTTCTTATCTAAATTTATAAAACTAACAGTTTTGCTAAGTTATACTAAAAACAGGAACAGTTACTGTTGACATTCAAGTCTTTACTTTTTTCAGTATTTGATAAGTTTACTTTTATTTTCAAGACATGGAGGACAACAGATTATTGGAGCGATGTCCTGTCATCCTTCATAGAGAAGATACGTTATATTATGATATAAGAGAAGGTCGCCGGTTTGTGTCCTGGTGAGGACACCCGGGATCTTTCTGCATGTTCTCCCCGTGCAGCGTGGGTTCTCTCCGAGTTCTCCGGCTTCCTCCCACAGTCCAGAAATATGCTGAGGTTAATTGGTGATTGTAAATTGTCCGTAGGTGTGAATGTGAGTGTGCTTGGTTGTCTGTCTCTAAGTGTAGCCCTGTGATAGACTGGTTACCTGTCCAGGTGAACCTGCCTTCACCCTGAGGGATAGACTCCAGCCCCCCAGTGAGGATGAAGGTGTAGAGATGATGGATGGATTGAAGGTGTTTTTTTTAGTGGTGTGTTTCTCCTACTTTGTTAATACAATAAAGCATTGAGGATGTGGTTAGCGCTGATTACAGAACAGCTCAAAGGCTTGATTGGTACAATGGGAAGTGGAGTTTCTAAAACCCTCTTAGCTGCAGCAGAATCTCTGTAAATGTTAGCCTTTGGTGAATTCTTTGAAATTGCTAATCAGAGCAGCACCAAATTACAGGTAAAGTCTGTTCCGGCTCATTTTCTTAGTTGAGTTTGAAAAGCTCACACTTTGAAACTTTTGATTTAAGAGCAATAACACATATGGGCCGAAAACGGTCTCTAATATATACGAAGAGGATGAAGAGACTGTGGCCGGCTCACCCTTCTCACACACGGAGCCTCCTCGGCCGGCGGGGCACCTGCAGCTGAAGTCGCTGCCGTCGTCCTCGCAGGTGCCCCCGTGGAGGCAGGGGTGGGAGTCGCAGGGCTTCTGGGCCTTGTGGTGAGTTCTGCCTCTGACGTGTGCGATGGTCGTGGCTGGAGGCAGCGCGGTCGTAGTGGCAGCTGCAGTGGTGTGGCGGGGCGTGGTGGCCGGTGCTGAGGTGGTGGTGGTGCGTCTGCTGCTGAAGGGCCTGCGAGTGGTGCCCGGTGGGCGGCGTGTGATGTAAGGGGAGGTGGGCGGAGACCTGGTGGTGGTGGTGGTGGTGGTGGTGGTGGGGGCCGCCGTGGTCACCGACGCTGTGGTCGTCATGGTGGTGGTGGTGAAGATGGGGATGGAGGACAGGCCTGTCAGCAGAGCCGGGCAGAACAACAGGAAATGGAAAAAGAGACATTAAAGTATGTTAAGCCTGCGGTCCTGATGTTTCCCATTCAGGACCCATAAAACCTTTGATAAATCACCTCATGAATAACTTAACACCCCCTTTCATTTTATTAATCCCTACACACTTCTGTTAAGTCCACACTGTATTACCATAATTGGTGAAGCGAATATTCTCGTCCTCCGGCTTCTTCACGGAGATGCTGGTGTCTTTGGAGGCCTTTAACTGTTTCAGCAGGGCCCCCACGGTGTCCTCCACGGTGTACCTCGTGTCTAAAAACAAACCAAACAAGAAGCACAGCCACTCAGGACGAGGCCTCGGAGGAGCACTCCGGAGCAAACACAGGACGCAGGCTTCTTTAATGCTACGGCGGATATTTCAGACGGCCCTGTGGATGACAGGTGGAGCGTCTCCACGGACCACTTGTCCTCCAACCACCGCTTGTCCGGCTTTTTTCCAGATGAATCGCTCTCATAACGTTCGCCACAGATGTTTGCTTTACAGGCCACGGAGGAGCGCCTCATAACTGCAGCCGTCGGCCATGTGAAGGACGCCGAACGATAGCCGTAAAAAATAGAAAACAAAACAGAGGAGGGAGGAAGGAGGAGGAGGAGGCTGGTGTTCTGGTCAGTACAGGATTAGTTGTGACATATCTACCCAGTCATTCTGAGATACGTTTGGATTCTTACTTTGCCCAATAATAAATATTCTGCACTTTGAAATTGTGGGAAGTGATCCTAACTGTGATTACAGCGCTGTACAGCAACGACAACAAACTTTTAAGAACTTTCAGCCAATTTAAGAGTGACAGCCGGTTGCATTAGCATCTTCACTTGTGTTTCCTTCCTGTCACACATTGTTCTTTAACTGTACCGGAGATGCTGAGCACAGGCCAACAGTCTTTACTGGCAGAACCGCTGAAGTCACTTCTCCTGGCGCCGAACAACAAGAAATACTCGCTTACTCAAAGCAGCGGCAGAAACCTTCTCATGGCGTCGTGTGTGTGTGTGTGTGTGTGTGTGTGTGTGTGTGTGTGTGTTTAATAAACAGGCAAGCCAGAGATTAAGTTGGCATTGAACAGAAAATTAAAAATAAAAGATTCAAGTGAGGGAAAACATTCAGTGCTTCACAATATCATGAGCCAAATAAGAAATAAGTAGGAAACACTCAGCGAGCGCATGGCTCTGCCAAGGATGCACAATCCTCTAAATGAGATATTTTAATAATGGAAATGTTTAGTTCTTAAGTTTTTAACCTATATTCAGACGATTTTTGGAGAAATCCTGGTGATGTTTCTTTAAAGGATTAATTGTCAAAAGTTATTTGAATGTGTTTGTGCCACCATCTAAGTTTTATGATGACCACATGCAGGCACCACCTGGTTGCTCCTGTGCAGCTGCTGTGAAGAATAATGACGTTAAATAGGCCACACCTACACAAGAAGCTGAAATATGGAATATTAAATTCAGTGATGGGAACTCAGAGAAAACTTAGAGAAACTTTAAAGAAGTTGATCTGTGTGGGACTAATTAATCTAGCACGGATTCATTTTTGCCTTCCTCGCAGACCAAAAGGAATCAGTGATAAATGAAATGTACTTAACAAGGTGGTGCGGGTCTGAGTCTGCATGGAAAGTAGGCCTTCTTTGGCTCGGGGCCCCGAATCGTTCTCTAGTTTCTTTTGAATCTGTTCGGTAATCTTTGACATTTCCTGTTTGTGTTTCTCCTCTCACCTGGTTTGAAGTGGGCCTCCACGAAGGCCAGGATGGAGTTGCTGGGCGCCAGGTTGCGGACACGGACGCTCATGAAGTCTTTGCGCACCTCCGATTTCCTGAACAATTCATTGAGCTGATGAAGAGAGAGAGAGAGAGTGGGAGGAGAGAAGAGATGATAAATGAGGCCAGTAATGAGCTCCACGCTATCACAGCAGCCAGTCCAATTCCAGAAGACCGAACACTATCTCCAGGAAGAAAGACTGCCTCTCAGACCGGGGGTGCGGAGAACGAACCTGCTGGGTGTGGGTGCACAAACTGACATTTAGCTGCTGCTGTGGCATTAATTATAGGAACAAGTTTTCAGGAGGAGCCAAGATAAATGTCGCCCTGCTCTGACGTTCTGATTGGTTGGACTTCTGCTGAGTGTTCCAGCCTGAACGCTGCAGCAGGAGGCCGGACCGGAGGGTTTCTACGCCAACAGTGACTGTACGGTGGTTATACGTTTCTTTAGTTACTACAACTCACTGTTTCGTTATGGAGGAGGATGGAGCACATCCCCACAGTCAGAAACAACAGGAAAAATTTGAGCATTATCCTGATTTAAGCTGCTGGAGCCACAGGGCCGGCTAGCCCTCGTCAGTGTGGCCGCTGCTCCACAATTTACTAAAGCCAATCACTGCTAATCACGTGGCACTTTGTTTAAACGAGGGAACCCTTGTGATTGGCGGTAGAGACGACTGCTCAGCACGAGGAGTTTGTCAGACACGATGAAGCTGCTGATCTGGTCAGAGAGGCTGATGATTCAGGTGACTTTGTTAAGCTGCAGGATTCGGGATTATTTCCTTCGTGTGCTAAATGTGTCTAATTTGTGGGCTGAGGTGTGACAGCAAAGTAGAAAAATAAAATCCTCCGAAGCTGGCTCAGGGAGGAAAATCACAGCGGACACCCCGACTTAGAAACCTCCTGATCTTCCTTCACTCCGGCTCCTTCTGTCACGTGTCCTAATTCATCCAGTGATCACAACAAGCTGTCAAACAAACGTCCTGCAGCCGGGTTCTTTAATGCTGCGTCTGTGTGTGTGTGTGTGTGTGTGTAGCTGTATGTATGTGCTCAGAGGGTGTGCTGGAAGATGAAGAAGGGGTGTTTGCTGTCAAGTGGCACACCAGGCTTCAGAGACACACACAGGCTGAGAGCATTAACGAGCGCACACACACACACACACACACACACAAACACACACACACAAATCGCTGTAAGGTAGCAGATTAGGTCCCAGTGGGGGCTGGTGACACTGATTCAACAGCTGGTACATGTGTACTGCGTATACACACACACACACACACACACACACACACACACACACACCAGTTCCCATTTCATCAGAGGCCCTGGCTCGACAACAGAGACATTTGTTCAAAGGTCTGAGCTCAACAGAGAAAACGAACGGCGGAGAAACGAACGGGGTGAACCGCGAGAAGCCAAACCGCGGCGACTGTCCGGGCGCTGGATGCTAACTGGCATCGTGACCGTATGTGTCTCACATCGAGAAGAAGGGCTCGATTCTTCAAATAGCTGTAAAATCTTAATTAATCTCACATGAGAAGCTGCTTTCGAATTTGAAGTGTTTGGCAAGCGATCGACAAATTAGTCTTTGCACAAGTCTACAGAGAGCTGTTAGTTATTTTATGGTTGTCTTATTAAGTTTAAACAGTTTCTAACTGTGCAAACTCAGAAAAGTCTTAATTAAACAGGAGCACATACGAGGGACGTTTTTTTTTGTCTTGACATCATCAGAATTCTTATTTCAGTGTCAGCCTCTGGACCAGCAGCTCCACATACACAAGATATTTAGCTACTTGTCTTTAATTCGATGCCACTGCTCTGCTCTCTGCTCGATGTAAACAACCTGCACTTCAGCCCAACAGTCCTTGAATGTTTGTCATGTGAGTCACTGATGGCTTCAAGGTTAAACTGAGTAGAGCTGATTTGATCATTTTCATAGAAGGAGAAAATGGTTTATAGTTTGTACATTTTAAAATAAAGTGATTTAATTATCACAATTGTAGGCTTAGATTCTGTTCATCCTGATGGACACAGATGAGTAGTTTAAGGACCGTTGGACGGTTGGAAATCTGACGATTCTACCTGTTATATTAGAGCTACACGCCTTTGTGACCTGCTGCTGCT
>NW_007578007.1:469586-483218 GCF_000690725.1 Stegastes partitus | reverse complement strand
CAGCGCTTCACGTCATCTTCGGGATGTGACTCCAATAGGGTTGCAAAATTCCGGGAATTTTCAAAGTTTGAAACCTCCCATGGGAATTAACGGGGATTTATGGGAATTAAAAGGAATAAACTGGGAATTTTCAAAACTGAAGGTTGGGAACTTAGATATAGTTGGGGGAAATATATTTTAGTATAATCTTGACTAAAACAAACAGATGCCATCCATGTCATTCCTCAATCACATGCACACACAGCAAACTGCTCCTGTTACAAAAGGACAATAAATTCTAATAACTTGTTTAACTGTACACTAAATTGTATAATTCATCCCACTCTCACCCAACTGGTCGAGGCAGATGGCCGTCCCTCCCTGAGCCTGGTTCTGTCGGTTCGGAGTTTTTTTTTTCCCCTGTGGGGGTTTTCGGTTCCTTCCCACTGTTGCGGACTGCTTGTGGACTGCTGAAGCTTATAGGGAATGTTGGGTGAAGCGCTATGAGAAGACTGTTGTTGTAAATATGCGCTATACAAATAAAATTGAATTGAATTGAACTGCTCACTGCAGGTCTACTGAGACCACGCCCCCTACAGGCGCTGCCTCCATCACATGTACAGATGAGTTCTAGAAGACTGGACCACACTTGAGCCCAAAGCACAAGACTATTGAAGGCACACATTTGCACCTGTGGACTGTGGATATTATGGGGAAATATATTTATTAAATTTTTAAATTGCAAATATCACATACAAGTGTATTCATCTAGTAGCTAGCTAGCTGATAAGTTAAATGCTAAATAAGCCATAGCTAGCATAAGAGTGCATCTATGAGGCACTCTTATAAAAATGCTTCCTACCTCAAATGTGATGCTGTGATATGATACAATTTCATTACATTACCCTCAATTCCCATTAATTCCCATAAATTCCCGTAATTCTCATTATTCCCATGTAAAGTTTCCAATGTGGAAAATTCCCCAGCTGAACTTCCCATGGAAATTTACCGGAAATTGTCCGCCCCTTTGCAACCCTAGACTCCAACAGTCCCTCCCAGCCATGACCTGAATGACTGAGGATCTTCACACTGTTAGCTGTGGTTTGATCTCCACCAAGCACAGGGCCTGTTGTTGTCTTAGAGACGGCTGTGTCTGCTGAAAACGTCTAAAGTGTTGGTCCTGTACAGAGTGTAGCAACCTTATTCTCAGTCATTTAATCCATTGTTAATACATACAGTGTTTTAGTTTTCAGAAACTGTACGCCCTCTGAACTGTGTGCACTATGACATCGTTACAATGCTGTAATTCAGACCATTTAAAAAAAAAGAAAAGAAAAAAATAAAGCTTCTTTGATGACGATCAAGGGCGTACAGATGAAGAGAAGGTGCCTCTACATACAATAAATGCTTTTAAATGTGTTTTCATCCTTGTCTCCCATTTGCTTTGTGTAAACACAGCCTACAATTCACATTATCGGTCGCGGCTAAATCACTAATGGCTTCACGGTTCAACCAACAAGCACAGAACTGTTGGTATTTTAATAAATTCTTCTGGTTACATTTTTAAATGAGACAAAATAAGTGATGTTGATGAATCTTGCATTCAAACATCACAGATGAGTCGTTTAAGGACGTCATGAAAGTTAAAAACCTGACGACTTCTTTCTGTTTTTACTGATTAATGGTGTAATTTTGGTAATTTTATAAAGATAACTTCAAAGCTGGCAGTGGGTTCAGAAAAGGTACATCACATGTTTTATACGTGCATGTCTAAAGGTTGCTCACACTGGCTAAGACTAGCGATGAGGAAACACTCTGGTGAATTACAGGGAAGCCGTGCAGGACACTATTAGCTCCTGTTAGCAGCTCCTACAGGACTTACAGCGCTCTCGATGCTGCGGGCCGTCTCTCCGAACAGCTCTGACTTGGGATCCTCCATCTCTGGTGTGTAGATAATCTCCTGGCCCTCCACCTCGTCCAGATGTAGGAAACCACTGAAGCGCATGGTGGCTGGTGGGGGGAGAGAAGAGAAGGAGAGAAGATGATAAAACAGCACAGTTTGACCTTTCTTCCTCTATCACTCAGGTCCTGCTGCCTTCACAGCGCTTGCTTTGGGACAGTGCCGGTTTGGGTTAGTTATGAATCGTGTGTGTGTTGACGGGGTCGGGTTAGTGAGCGTGTTGCTGACTGTGTGGGGGCTGGAAGTCGTGGTGGTGACAAGGTGGACTGTGAAACATGAGAGTAGGAAGGAAGGAAGGAAGGAAGGAAGGAACAGAACAAGGGCAAGGGACTGAAGGAAAAATGGGCCAGTTTTACCAGACCGAGACTCGTCCCAAAAGCTGGCCGTGGCATGGAGGGCTGGGTAGAGAGACAACAAGTTAGACAGACGCACAAATACACAATGAAAAAAAAAAACACAACACGTGCTTAAAGAGGCAGCAGCCCACAGGCACTTTGAAAAGCGGCTTCTTCAGCAAACACAGAGGCTCCCCTGTGCGACCTTGGGGGTTTATGTTGTCCAGCATCTATCAACTCTATACGGTTTCTTCGTACCAGAGAGGTGAGGGCTCGAAATAAAGCTGAAAGTCAAGTGTGTGTGTGTGTGTGAAGAACAGAGAAGCCTGCGATGCGCTGATGCCGGGCTTCCACGCCGCCGCTCGTAATCAGCAGAACAAATTGCCCAAATCAATCATGGCTGCCCCTGCCTGAGCAACGCCAGGGAGGATGGGAAGAGCACTTGTATGATTATCGTAAAAGATAGTCGTAATTGTCTCCTTAATGCCGACGGACCGATGACTGACACAGCATGCTTAAAATCGCATGAAAAGGACGGCGGACACTCCGACACACACACCCGCCGCCTGTTTCCCCCTCCTCGCCTTTACAGTACTTTCACGGGCAGCACACATCGATTTAGACGTGACAGCGGCTATAAAATAGAGGCAAATGGGCGAGGTCTGGCCGATAGGGAGAGGGCGAAGAAAAGAAAGTGAGGGGACAGCGGGAGAGAGATCTGACTTTTAATTTGCAGGGAAGACAAACATCAGAGAGGGTGATTTTCCAGCCCACTGCCGTGACGGATGTAAAGAGAGAGAGACAGAAAGTGATAAAAGGAGGGACGGTGCTATCTGACCATCAAGTTCTAGTGAAGTGTAAAACGTAATGGATTTGTCAGACTTCCCCTGGCATATGGAGGAGTTTACAGTATCTGGAGCTCAGTGTGCTATTAGCTTCGACCTGATGTCACAGGAACAGGACATTGGCTTGTTTAAAAGTCACACATGGCGAGCTGGCAGGGACTTTTTAAAATAATAATAATAAACCCAAAGCTCTATCATGGTCCACGATACGACTACAGGGAAGATATATACATTCTCAGCCAAGGTCTAGCTTTACAATACAACACAAAGAGTCTCACAGACATCCTTGAGTGTGTGAAAGTGTGGATTAAACTCCAGCTTTCACCATTTGATGCCTCAATAAAACGCAGCAGCAGAAACGAACAGTCAGACCTTCTGGTTGTGAGCCGGTGGCCGGTGCACGAGGGACGTGTCGTTTCACTTCCAATGAGCGGAAGATCAGCTGAGCCCTTCTCGGGAGAAAAAAAAAAGCCCATTGATCAGCTTGTCGCGCTGCCTGCTTTTATTGGTAACACTTGAGCTGAATGAAGTATCGATCGCTGCTGCGCTGTCATTGTTAGCTGAGATAAATATTTACAGGCTTTTGCAGATTTGTTCAAACAGTTTTCTTGCAGCTAAAGCCTGCTTCTATTGTCACCTGGACTTCAGGCAAAATGTCATCAAGCTCAGCATCAGCAGATGTTCAGCTGTAAGCCCCGGGGTAAGAGGAGCCCTATGAGGGGCCAAAGGTGGCCTCGTATCTTCAGATCATGTGGCGGATTGTGTGTAGTAAACCCTGCTGGTTTATTAGAGGGCTGTGGGACCTTCAGAACTGCAGAAATGCACCTCCATGCACTAGTTTGTTGCCTCAGCCCTTTTAAGCCATGACCTAGAGCTCCCATGGGAGACCGAGAGAATCCCTCTCTTCACTATTAGTCAGAAGACGGCTATCGCGAGGACAAACAGAGAGCAGACTTCAGCTGTGGGATGAAGGGAGAGAGAGAGAGGGATAGAGGAGGCCTTTATGAACCAGCGTGGCAGAAGGCACTGATTGGTACAACATCGGCCTCTGGTCGTCTCTTAACTCTCTCTCCTCTCAACTCCAGAGAGAAATCAACTGATGCAAGACTGGATTGAGACTGACTGGGGTTGTGGGAGAGAAACAAGTAAGATATAGCTCAAGAGAGAGCCGCGAAACAGTGGCACTGACTGATAAAGAGAAGAAGTGGTGAGTGTGTATAAAAGAAGCGATGGGAGATAAAAAGAAATGGGAAGAGGCAGAAAGAGGACAGAAAGAGCACGAACAGAGACACCGATGGTTATTTAGAAAGCACAGCACAGCGGCCCTGGAATACGGTGCTGCATCAAACTGAACTTCATTCAAACATCTTGAGAAAAACCAAAGAAGATAAAAGTCACCGGGAATCAGGCAGGGCATGATTAACATCAGCGAGGCGTTGTCACGTTCATAAACAGGGTTTACTGGAGTCACACCTTACATTTCACTGGTTGTGTATGTTTTCTAATATCCGGCCGCCGGATTTATACACCAAGAGTGACTCATGAAAGCAGTGCTGCAGAAAAAAAGCACCACCTGTTCTGGTTGTTTAAGAAAAACGGCCAATTCACTGTTTCCAACGCAGACATTAAACATGAACAGGAATATAATGAGATCATGTGTTAAAATCAGTGGAAACCCCAAGAAACACAAACAGGTTTTCAGTGCATTCCATCCTTAAAACAACACAACATAGTTTAATTAGTAGTAATATAATTGACTTTATCTCATATCTCATGAAAATAAATGTCTTATTTAGAAATTCTCCAGAAATGAACTGTTTGCACTGAAAAAGAAAAAAAAAAAAAGGAAGCTAATTGAAAATATGAGTACTTAAATATTTATAGTTCAACATTTTTCCAGTGCTGCTAGTAAAACCTGTGGGCACACTTAATAGAAAACAGCAAACTGATCTGTTGCACTTGATGCCAGCTCATCACAGTGGAACATTATGGACATTAAGGTCGCATCAGGAAGAGAGCCGACTTTAAACCTCATTAATGTTTGTAGCGACGCAAACGGCCCCGCTTCATACCCGATGTAAACTTTAACAGTCTGTTGTTTGGATGGACGCAGATGGGAAACATCCCGTGTAAATCACATATATAGCACGTCTCTGCTTTTAGCTAACTTTAACAAATACACGTTTTCCCATGAGCCCAGTGGAGCAGATCAGGGATTGGACTGTGGGCCAGAACACTGCAAAGTGATGGAAACACAAGATGTTGTGAAGCTTTTCTGGCAGCAGAGCTTAAAGCTAACAAACAGTTTATGTGTGTGTTAAACAATGTTGGGTTTTTTTTGGAATTTTTTTGGATCAAAATAAGGAGTAATTATTAGGTGTAGCCCAATATATTAATTCATTAAATGTTCAGAAGTAGTGAGAGATTTCTGTCAAGAAGGTCACACAGACCAGTTATCTTTCCTAGACACGGGCCGATCACAGTCACGTGACGTCACCCCCAAGGACCCAAAACATGATTACATTTCAAATAGTTTTAACGGTAACGCTCATGTGGTATTAATTCTACTAACTACTAAATGACGTAACTTTACAGAAAGACGAGCGACAGTAACCACAATCTGAACAGAGACGGAGCTTCTGAACCCAGAGGAACCGGCAGACAAAGACAAAGCAGTGGAGGAGGAACAGGAACATGCGTAGGTAATTACAGAGGGGCATTTCGACTTACAGGGGCAGTTGGCGCCCTCTGGAGTGCTGGACGGAGTCTTGCCGTCGGGACAGCAGCCGAACTCTGTGTTGTCGCAGGATGACCTGTCCTCGGCTGTGGGTATGGTGGTGGCGGCCAACATGGGATCTGCAGGTGATACACAGGGGCTCATAATGAACTTAACAAATATGACATCATGAATTATGATAAAGGTCATAAATTAATGCCATTTTGTCTCAGCGATATTTGTGTGTCTCTACAGCCAAAAGCTACGACTTCATTTGTTTGTTCCCTTTGTGCTGCTGCTGCGTTACAGATGTCTGTGTGTTTTCAGTCTGCTGACCAGTGATTGGACGCTAATAGCGGCATCTGTCAGGAGTGATTATATGGCATTTTCATGGGAACTGATTTTACACCTGGAACTCATTTTGTCAGGCAGAGAACACTTAATGGGCACTGTTGCCAGTCATGTCACACACAGAGCACTGTAAATGATGGGGGGATGTGATAAGTGCTCGCTGCTGATTGGTTGGCAGTTACCTTGAAGGCTTTCCAGTAGGGAAAAAAAAACATGCAGGCATGTTGGCGTTACTGTCCCTGTATATCTGGCTATCTTGGGACATAAAAGACATGAAAGTGGCTGGGCGTTCTCCATCTGAAGGATGAGAGTGTTACAGCAGCACGCCGCCGCCGTCCTCTCTAATGATGGCGCTGGTGCAGGGAGCGTCTGGGTAGAAGCGCTGCACTTTATGGCTGCACAGAGATTAGAAATAATCGGGGGGGCAAACGGCTAGCGGCTAAACAAGTCGTAAAGACGTCAGAGGCGAGGGATGTCCTGCTCAAGGACTCGCGGTCAAAGGATGTCAGGAGAGGGAGGAGGAGGAGGAGGGGGGTAGAGGCTGGGGTTTATGGGGCATCTGTGTGGTGTGCAGATTTACAGATGCTGGGCTGAAGAGGAGAGTGCTGGTGGGGAAATAGGGCCAGAGCACAACAGCAAAGGGACGCTATGAGACTCCAGTGAGAGCTCTGTCGAATAAACAGAAACACACACACACACACACACGGAGAAGTGCAGATTTCCAAAGATCGAGGATACAAAACGTGCAGATACACACCTGTGACCTGCTCACATTTACACTGAGACAGCGGTGTGTGCACTCTGAACATGAGGAGAAGGAGATAAGACACACACAAACCAACGCACAGAAGCACAGATAAGCCTTATATACAGATGCACAAGGCCATCTCACACACACACACACACACATCCTCTACGTATGAAAAAACACAGATTGGTTCAGTTTTTAATATCCATGTTGAAATGTGCAAACTCCTGATCTGCTTTCACACTCACACACTGATGTATACCTCTGCACACTCAATGTAAGAAACATGCAGGCATGCTTGGCTTCACATTCATTCACACACTCACACTTATACCCACAGCCACCAGACACCAGGTCTCCTTTGCAGACAGGCTACATGCTCCTCGCGTCACCGAGCACTCTGGTCAGCCTCTGACAAGAGAATAAATCTAAAAGTCGGCGAGACGGAGTGAGAGGGGAGGAGGAAGAGCTGAAGGAAGAGCACGCTGGGGCCATGCTGTTCCATCAATCCTACCCTGTTACTGCAGCCTGTCAGGCCAGGTGGACGGACGGACGGACGGATGGATGGAAGGCAAGATCAGAGAAATGTAAAGAAAATAGGTCTGATTGAAAAGTCATCCTTTGTTGTCCGAGCGGAGGCCCTATAGCCGCAGCCAGCTGTTACAGTCAGGAGGACGTGTCGAGAAAGATTTGAGACTGCTCCTGCAAACACTCACACCTCAACCTCGCAGTCACATCATCCTGTCAAGTCAGGCTCCAGAGATCCAAAGATGCGGGCCAATAGTTTCATCTATCAGGCCTGTCGAAAGTGTATTTTACAGAGCTTGGGTTTGTTTTGCTAGGTGTTGAGAGCAGATGCTGGTGGAATGGGAGAAAAAAAAAGCATGGGTGATGTAGCAACAGCCAACCATGCAAATACATCCTTCTTTGTCTAAAATTGAGATATACGTCTTATGCCAGTGGAAATGACACTAACAGCATCTGTTTACAAAGATTTCTCTTCTCTGCCTGCTTGGCATTGACATTCGTCTCTTCAAAAGCAATTTGCATACAAATACATAAACCTGCGCCTGTTTTACATTTTCAGTTAACAGATGATGGCATGAATGTGTTATGATGTCAGCTAAGAGACCATGAGTGTGTCCAACCCCTCCTGGAACAAAACAGGCCCACCCACACACCCTCAACGCTGTATGGATAATGAAGTGAAAGAGCAGGGATTTACCGACGGGCTCCGCTGCCCCACTGGCCTCAGGGGGGACGCCACTACCCGCTTCTTCCTCCTGCTCCTCCTCTTCTTCGGCCTGGTCGTCCCCGCTCGGCTCCCCGCTGCCCGAGCCCTCGAAAGAGGCTACGGCAGCGGAGGGGGCGGGACTGCTGCGAGCGGAGGGGGTGGTGGCGGCGGCAGCGGTGGGCTGCGGCGCCTGAGGCTGGGCGTGAATGGGGTGGCGTGAATTTGCTTGGTTGTCGATGAGGGTGATAAAGGGGGTGGTGGCCGGAGGCTGGTCGATGGTCTCTGTCGGGGCGGTCCTTGGAGGCGGGATGGCCCACACCATGTTAGGGTGGAGGGGGGCGGCGGTGGTGATGGTGGCGGCAACGGTTGAGCTGGGGGTTGTGGCGGGTGGGTTGGGGGTGGGTCGGTCTGCCGGCTCGGAGATGGTTTCTGGTGAGGGAAGGGGAGGAAGCAAGGAATGGATGAATGGCTGAGCAAAGATGGGAATGTTTGGTTTTGCTTCACCTGACTCCAAGAGAACCTCAGAAATCACACCAAAGGAAATAAAAACATCATTAGCCAATAAAGCATCACAAAAGCCACTTTATGGTTTTTACAACCTACTGCTGGCAATAACTTTCTTACCTCAGCATTTACCGAACGATTACGGCCGTGTTAATCATCTAACTCATCTCCCTGATTCTCAACAATGTCGTTAAGAAATTAGATTAAAAAGAAAACACACACACTCTTATTTGTAAAAGCTTCCTGATTAAAAACCCTGCAATGGATGAGATGTCAGCAGTTTTTATTTCACAGATCTTAAAAGTGAATATGGAATATGCTGAATGTAGATGACGGCTGTTTTCAGACTTACATGTTCTGCCTTCAGATAAGTTCTGTTTCATGGGTTAAGAGCATTGTGTGTAGTGTATTTGTGTACACATGAGGCATGTATTTGTGCTCACAATATGCATGTTTGCGTGTCGCATGCATGCTGTGCCAATGCCTATGAATTATATATCCATATTCAAATGCTGCCCTCCAGTAGCAAAGCTTTAATCACCAACAGCCAGTGCCTCTGGTGATGAATGATTGATAGAAATGGGGCAAAAAAAGCCGGCTTTAACTCTGGCTTCAAAGACGACAGACTGCAGCTTGCAGAGCGCATGAGCATCCATCAACGCCACCACAAACACACTGATGTCAACAAATGCACACGAACACACACGGCAAAAACATCTCTCCAGATGTAGCAGAGAGAAGAGCTTCCCCGCAAAGAGACCATCATTACCAACCAAGAAGCTGCGGTGCAAAAGGACAAACTGTCGGCGATAAAGGAACGATAAATAGGACAAAAACTCCTGAGGGGGACGAGTGAGTTGGCAGGGAGGCGCTACGTAAGCGAGCACTCCAGATTTAGCCAAGGCAAGCAGGCGTGACAGTATTGTCATTTTTCCTTTACGTCTTTACTTCCCACGGGTATAGATGTGCGTTGGTCACAGGGTGAAATGAACAGAAGATTGAAAAAAAAACATACCATAGATTTGCGCCTCATTAGGATTCGCCTAACATTATGTGTAGGACTTAATTACACTGCTATAATCGCTTAGTTGATCGGCAATTATTCACTGAGGTGTGAAATGTGATACCTACTGAGACGGCAGAAAGCCTGGGAGACACACAGTGTCAGCTCAAAGCTCCGCAGATATTTGTATAGAGAGCGATTTGGAGTGGAGTCCGTAAAGCGGTGATGCTATCACCAAGGATGGTGGCATGCGTTGCCTATCCTCTTGGCTACACCTGTCATTCAGGTGCCAAGCTTAGCGTCAAGAGCTGTGCTCCCTGGTATGCTCCCTAATGTGTGTTTGGGTGTGTGTGCCTATCTAGAGCTCTGTGACATGGGATAAGGAAAGAAAAGAACACACGTTTGAAGAAGGACTGGCAGCACAGTCTGTTCAGCTGATACTTCTCTTAATCAGGTTTAGCAGTCCGTATGCTATTTTTGTTTTATTTTTTTCCCCCCCTTAGAAGAGCAATGGAAAGTAATGTTGGGTAGAGAGGGTAAAAAAAAAATCACTGTCATCTCGGCTTGCCTCAGCCGTGTAGTTATTGTTGAAAGGTGGTTATTAAGATTGTTTGTGGTGGCAGCCGCCCTCAGCGAGGAGGAATCTGGATCTAGGAGACTGGAGGGGAAAGACAAGAGAACCACAGAGGCACTGATAGGGACGAACCGCCGGGAATCAGACAGAAAGAGCAGGTTAACAAAGCAGCAGCGCGAGAATACGACGACGCAATGAGGGATTGAATAATGAGAGAAATTTTCAGGACACGGAGGAACGACGGTGAAGGCGACGGAGCCCTGACTAACATGCAGGCTGAGGGCTGTTGGTGCCATATGTTGGCATTCGTTGCCAATTTGCCGCAAACCTACAGGTGATAGCACCATATGGGAGAGGCAGGTCAGTGCCAACACGGTGACCATTTTCTCCCAGTGCCAGGATTTGCTCATCGGTACAAATGCCCTCCCTCTGGTGCTTGGTGAAATCGCTCTTGCATTTCTTGCTATATTTCTCGGGTATCGCTTCATCTTTAGCTGAGACACAGCAAAGAAGCCAGGAAAGCTTCTCCCTGTAGTGTGCGGCTGCTCCGAGACTTCAGAGAGAGCTGGGCAACATCACAGCTCTCTGTCACGAGCACAGAGATTTGAGGAGCTTTTTCTGCAGGCTTGTGATTTTTCCCGAGCCTGCCCATTAGCGACAGAGTGTGCAGCAGCAGTCACACTCTGTGGTATAATAAAAAGTTGCAACAGATCAATGATGTTAAAAAAGATCAATATTCACTCATTTATATAAGCCCTTGGCAATGCTCTTGTCAAACCACATAGCAGCTCGGTGAGCATTAGCATGCCGCAGCGCTGGGGCCGGCGTCTGGAAGCCCTGCATGTAAACAGCGGGAGGGAGGGCAGGCGAGGCTGCAGCGTGGTGAGGGGTGGAGGCAGAGCAAATGCTAATTCGCACCCAGCCACACGTGAAATGAGCTCGAGATCTAACCCCCGAGCCGACAGCAGCGGCAGAGCAGCTACCCGCGGTGCGACCGCATCCGGGAGAAGAAATTAAAAGATCCTCTGTGGCTGTCGGTGGGCCCAGCTCTCGCCTGTCTGTTCCTCCCCTCAGGGTTTGATAGAGACAGAGTCCGCTGTGAGGCGTCTTCTTGCCTTCTGTGTGCAGCAATGCTAGGTGTGGGATTCCACACAACCCACATCTCTATTGCCAGGCAACAGAGGAATGTGAAACCAGACTGGAGTTTGGCTCCTTTCGCTGCTAACCCACGGCACTGCATTTGTAATTACCAGATGTTCAGGGACTTATCAAAGCCTCGTCGATCTCTTGTTGAGCATATTTAAATTTGTTGTCGGTGTACCTGCAACAGCAACTCAGCACAGGCCATTCGAGCAGCCGTACCTCCCTCTGATAAGCCCTAATTTGGGTCTGATGAAGACCGCTCGAGGGAGCTGAGTGAGAGGGACTTGTCTCTGAGTGCTGGTCACCTAAGCTGTGCTCACTAAGCAACGAGGTGAATGAGCAATTTTCTACCCAAACATGTGAGACACCTGGCTGTGGCTCATGGCCACAGCTACACAGCTGGCACTCCTCTTCCCCACTGTGCTTGCCGGCAGCTCATCTAGCATCCTGTTGTGACGCAAGCTGGCAGTCAGTGTCACAACTTCACTGTACATGAAAGCTGTGGCCTTGGCTCATGTCCCAGCACCTATTACACCGATCCAAACAACGTCCATCAGCATCTGGCCAGAGTGGCAGAAGCTGCACCTTCTCCTTCATACACAGTCCTCCTTCGGCAGCATCGTGTTCCTGGCACCACGAGGCTGGAAAGGGATTGACGCATTCCTCAACAAGGGGCCTTGAACATGAAGCCAAATCCCAACAGAGGGGCGAGAAGGCAAAGAGGAAGTGTCATTGCTGCCGTGTGGAAGGCTCAGACTCGTGCCAAACTTGGTTTTCTCTTTTGGCTTTTAACTCTCTGAACCCCAAGCAGTTTCTGGGTATCTTTTTACTCCTGTCACATTTTTTTTTTTACACTGCTTCCAATAGTGACACACTTCTATGGAAACAGCACAACCACGGCTAGAAGGAGGGAAGACTCAGAAACGGCTTCTTTGCAGTATGACACAGATAAGATCCCATAAACCTGTCTGGTCTGTGTGAACATAGCAGATCAGCTGTTTGGTTCAACCTGCACCAAGGAGAACAAGGTGTGTTGTTTTTTACAGAATCTGGTGTTTGGTGACTTTTTAAACGAGACATGTAGAATAAAGTCATTTTAAGGAGTCAGTGTTAAGCTTAGACTTGGTTACGTTTCCTGATAGAACCGCACACGTGATTCATTTAAGGATCATCAGAAATTTAAAAAGGATTAAAAAATAAATGTTTTACTATTTTCACAGTTTGTGTAATTTTGGCAGCTTTTTAACAAAGCATGCCTTTCAAACTCACTGCCAGGTTTGTGGTTCAGAGGGTTAAAATCCCTTTTAGTTATTTATTAATCTGAGATTCCTGACCAGATGGGGTTGCTCTGAACACGACCTAATTGCTGCTATCATGTTTTGTTTATGATCTTTTTATTTCATACTTTACAGCACTTGGATTGGCCTGATCACAGAGAACAGCTCAAACTACGTGCAGGTAGTTTCCTTCCTTCATCCATTTTCTTCTGCTTATCTGTGGTCGGGTCTGCAGATTCCTGCAGATGCTAAATTGAAGCCAGATTTGCTCTTGCGATGCTGCGACTTTACTTTGTGAGACAGAGAGATGGATAGAAAGGGAAACAGCAGGTGGGGATAATTTGAGCCTCACAGCGCTGCTCATTATCTTCTGATCGGGGACTGACAACAGTTGGCCATCCGTGTGACGCGTGATGCATAGCGGCTTTGACGGGGCTCACCTGTGCACTGTCCAAAATGCTGGACTGTGATGTCCTTGTCCTGCCTACAGGCTATGGTCCTCAGCTGGCACTGGTCGGCATAGGTCACCCCATCTGAGCCGCACACCTGCTCCACAGTGACAGAGACGGAGCGATGGGATACGGCAACACATGCTACTCTACTACCTATTTCATAAGAACAGACAGTCTCAGAGACCCACCTTAGTTTTGTTTTTCAGGTCACAGTCAGGTGAGGGACACTCACAGTGGGCCTGGCCGTTCTCCTCAATGCAGGAGGCTCCAAAACTACACTCTACCTCGTCACACGATGTCGGAGCTTCAGGACCTGTGGCACAAAATGTTTTGCAATGTTACACATTCTGTACAGCTTTAGCCCTGAAATGATAGTGGCATGTGTGTGGAAATGTGGAGCTAAATTAAAACATGAAGTTGCATGAATACTTAATGTTGTGTAGTTGCACAACTTTTGGTTACTTCATTAAGAAAAAAAAAGAAAGAAAACATTAAACTGGTTCCTTAAAGT
>NW_007578007.1:431114-468715 GCF_000690725.1 Stegastes partitus | reverse complement strand
CTGACTAGTAGAAGCTGAGTCCTGACTAGTAGGAGCTGAGTTCTGACTAGTAGAAGCTCAGTACTGACTAGTAGAAGCTGAGTCCTGACTAGTAGGAGATGAGTCCTGACTAGTAGGAGCTGTGATCTCTTTGTGTTGGTCAGTGGAACAGCAGTTTTTATTTAAACAACCGAGGGAGGCGTCCAATTCCAACTGTTTTAATCCCCCAAATTAGCATGCGATGATTCATCTGCATTACTGGCAGCTTTCATAGTAGTTAGTGAATTCTTCATCATGCAGACACAATGTGTTGGCCTGCTATGGGATGGTGTTTTATGCGACCTCTGCTAGTAGCTACAGTGCTACTGAGTGAGCCTCAACTCCATGACACCACTCATCCCACTCAGGTTGATTTTAACAGTACTGGTAGGAGTGGTGCTTAACGCTCAGTACCTGTAGCGGTGTGTGTTTTTGTTCCTGTCGGCTTTTGTTTTTTACTGAAATACAAAATCGTGCAGCTCTATGGGAACATCACAACCATGGCTAGAAGGAGAGAGGATTCAGAAATGTCTTCTGTGCAGGATGATATGGTTATGGTGCCATAAACCATAAAACTAGTAAAGTAAAATGTCTTAAATAATTGATTTTTACAAAAAAGTTTCATTTAAAAACCTGGAAACTGAATATACAAAACCTTTCCAAGTGCCCACAGGTGTGACCAGCACTAGAGGGGGCGTACACACTGCAGATATTTTACTACTTGCATTTTTAACCTGTTTCCACACCTGTCTCCTCTCTGTTCTGTACAAACACAGCCTCTAGTTCAGCTAAAAAGTGAAGTTTCGTCACGCGACTGCTGAGTCTCTGTTGCTCCACGGTTTGGTTAAGAAGCACCGATTTTTGTCTGTTTTTACAGAGTATGATTATAGAAAGCTGCTGGTGAATTTTTAAAATGACAAATGTAGAACAAAGTGATTTTGTGGAAATATTTAGGATTCGTTTTCACAGATGAAAGAACTGCTGGAACATTAAAAGTCCAACAATTCTTTGTGTCTTTCAAACATCCATCCATCATCTCTACACCTTAATCCTCACTAGGGCCATGGGGGGCTGGAGTCTATCCCAGCTGACTCAGGGTGAAGGCAGGTTCACCTGGACAGGTAACCAGTCTATCACAGGGCTACACTTAGAGACAGACAACCAAGCACACTCACATTCACACCTACGGACAATTTAGAATCACCAATTAACCTCAGCATGTTTCTGGACTGTGGGAGGAAGCCGGAGAACCCGAAGAGAACCCACGCTGCACGAGGAGAACATGGAGACTCCACGCAGAAAGACCCCGGTCCCAGGCGGGACCGTGAACCGGGGATCTTGTAGCTGTGAGGTAACAGTGTTAACCACTGACCCACCGTGCAACGACATTCTCTATGTCACAGAAGGGAAATTATTCATAGACTTCACAGACCAAAGCATTCTCCTAAAACTGCTTCAGTGCAGCAAAAAAAGTATCTTTGGAGTTGTTTAAAGGTGTGCGTCGAGGATATTTTGGCTCTACTTTTGCCCCCACAGATCTCTCCCAAAGCTTGTTTGAAGCCTTGAAGTTGCCGCAGCAGGAGTTGCAGCCGGGGAGCCCACCGTCCCCCCGCCGGGCTGTGAGTGTGGGGTCTCTGCATTGTTGCAACATCACAGAGGCTTAGAGTGCCCCCCACCCCGTGGCTCCTGCTTTTATGTGCTGCACCCTCTGAGAGCCTTGTCTTTTTATCTGGCAGCATGCATGGCGGAGTGCCCTACCTGTGCCGGGACCGCCGGCTTCATTAAGCGTTTGACTTCCAGTCGATATCTGATGGTGCATCTTAATCAAGGAGCTGCAGGACCCCACAGCAGGAACTAACCTTTCCTTCAACTAGCTTTTTAGCTTGTGCATTCACTGGGAGCTGTTCTCATTATGAATCAAAAGCAATCAATAGTCCTTAGACAGAGGCATAAACATGCACACGCAAGTATCATGAATCATCCAAAATGGAGTATGAGGTAGAGAAAATAAAACATCGATGGGCACTGTGTCATGCGCACGCCATTTATACACTCCAGTATTTTCCTAATCACTATTGAATAACTATCTTGCAGCCACTTCCTTCTTTGCCAATAAACCTGATGGATGTGAAGAGCAGATGAAGAAAAATGTGGCTGCTCTGAGGCTGATCCGAGAATCAAATTAGTGACAGAAAACCACTTTAGAATGACAGACAGACGGTGGGTTGAAGGGGACGTGAGTGTTGGTGTGGTTTGTTAATGCTCCACAGACAGCCTCGACGCTCTCTCCTATTACCTTTGTCGCAGCCATTCATGCCCATCTTGCTTCCATCTGGACACACGTTGCACTTCATGCCCTTCACTCCCGTCTTGCAGGAGCACAAACCCGACATCTGCTCGCAGTCATCCCGCACCGAGCCTGTGGCGTCGCAGTTACATGCTGCCGTGGAGAGGTAGAGGAAACAAGGAGGAGAGGACTGATGAGGAAAAAAGCCATCAATTAGGGACAGTAGCAGGAAGAGGGGTAAGTTCTAAAGTGTGCAAAGTGTGTTTGAAAGCAGCCTTAGCCTCTGTGCTTCGCTGGAGACACGTCTTTGTCTAGGAGTCAGGGGTTGGGAATAGTTCATCCAGCCTTAGGGCCCACAGAGGGAGGAGAAGGAGGAGGAGGAGGACGTAACAGAAACTCAGGAAAACAACCTCAGGGAAGGACATCAACCCCATCATGTTCCTGGAATCAATGATGTCTGTTTTTTCCTGCTCCTCTCCTGCTGAACGTGGTATTGGCGTGCAGTGTGCTGTCTGCTTGCTTTGGGTAAACCTTGTTAAGGTCAGGCCACGGGTGAGGCACCTGCAGGCTTCCTGCTGTTGACTGAAAATGCTCTGTGGCTTTGGGAGCGTATGTTCTATGATACCTCAGCGGCAGGATACGAGCTGGTCACCATATTGCATTACACCAAGACAAACCAGGGGTCCTGACCTTGTTCTTTACTTGAATACAAATGAGTCCATTCAATACAGCTTTGACGGGACTAAAGGACGCAGTCATTCTACAGCAAGTGGCATCAAACAGTGAAGCTCTGTTTCAGGCGGTTTAACTGGTTGGCAATCTACCATTTTGTCTACACAGACTTTATAGAGATTAAGCTCCTTAAAAGGTTGGCTGAGATGCTATAAGTGCTATTAATCTACGATAAATGTGTTTCCTCACTTACCTAGAGTGGACTCTGACCTGGTTTCATTTAGATGGAAATTAGCTTAAAGCTAACTCTGGTGCACCAAATGGTAACATCTATGTTTAATATTGTAAATGGTCCCTTTTTAAATAAACTGATAATAACACTTCTAATACTACTACTACTACTACTACTAATAATAATAATAATAATAATAATAACAATAATAATAATAATGATGATGATGATGATGATGATGATGATAATAATAATAATAATAATAACAAACAGGTTTTTCCAGATATCTGGCTTTTTGTTTGAGTTTTATTCCTATGTAGTTGGTGCACTGTGTTTGGTTCTGTTAAAGAAAATAGAAGGGGGGGGATTTCTTTCCGGAAGCGATAGATTAATCAGAGGACATTATTACAAGACACTTAAGAACCAAACAGGTCTGTGCATGGTCAGGACAATATGTTTAGTATTTTGGGTGAACAGATCCTGTCTGGACAATGAAAGGATGCCATTAGCAATATCAGGAGAAGGAATAAATTACAATGCATACAATAACTGAAATAAACTACGTTTGTGCCGTCAGCACAGATACAAAGAACGGGTTCCTTACGTGTGCAGCCGCTCATATTCTCCGTCACAATGCCTCGGAAATTCCAGAAGCCCGGTTCACAGCGGTCACACTTCTGCCCGCCGACGCCCGGCTTACAGGAGCACTGGCCAGTGGTGGGGTCACACGTCCCCTTGTAGGAGCCGTAGAGGTTACACTGGCAGGTACCTGAAGAGAACACAGTCATGCGGACGCCACTTTTAACCTCTGCCGGGTCACTCAGAAGCACTCCGTTATTGCTATTATTGATGCTTTTCTGACTTTGACAGAACAAATTGTCAGGTAACCTCTGGCCGTTGGACACCGCTCTCCTCTGGATAGTCTGTATTTCAGATTTCTGCTAGGCTCAAATGTTGGGTAAGCCTGATTTCCCAAATAAATAGGTGGATAAAGTGAGCTTTGGTGCCTTTCCCCTTTTCTAAATCTCTGTATATCCTTATTTCTGCGTCTGCATTTTCTCCATCCGTACTGAACCCGGTGGCTAACAGCTTGGTGCAGCAGTTTCTCTTCCATCTGTGTACTATCATTTGTCAAGATCATCAGATGAAGAGATTTTTCTGTTGATACAGTGCGGCATTATCATAATTATTCCTTGGATTAAGATGAAACGTTTTCTGCTCTGCAACTTTGGAACTGTAATTGCAGTCAAGGACAATAAGCCTCATATGCGGCAGCAGCCCGATCGTATCTACAACGAGTGCACGCAACCAAGTCAGGGCGCGCTGAAGGCAAAGGGTCAGAGTGGAACTTACTGGGACATCCGGCCAGTCCAACTCCTAAGGCAGCCGTCACGTTGTCGGAGCAGCAGCCGTACACAGACAGGCTGCAGTGCTGGGGCGCCGTCAGCTCCGGCAGGGAGATGGCTGAGTTCGCTGATGAGGTAAACGGGGAGGGGAGATGGAAGATGGCACAAGGAGGAAAAAAAGAAGAACACCAGCATTTGAGTGATTACTGCGGGGTGGGGTTTGGTGGGTGGCGGGGATAATACAACGCAATCTCTGAGCGGCATGTAACTTTTTTGCCAACAATGTGATTGGCTGGAGGGGCAGAGGTGGAGAGGCTGGCAGCCGGCTTCAAGATAACAATTCTATTTTCTACTTGCTCCACAATGGCTCAAAATCAGGGGGAAAATGATGCTATTACCTCCAGTGAAAACAAACAATGGCATTTCTAGTGAATGTGCGGCAGCTGACATTTACCACCTACTAGGAGGCATGTTCTCTTCATTTGTTCTTGTCTAATATTACGGAATTGCACTGCCGCCCTACAACCTTCCTTAAAAAAAGGAAATAAATAAATAAGAAAAAGAAAAGCCCGCTGCATAATGTGAAGGAATGCGCCCAGCAGTTTGTGCTTGCACGCGGTGTGTGGAGAGCTCCTTTGTCTACGGATGCTCCAGCCGCCAGACTACGGCGTGACAGCCCCGAACACAAGAGCCGCGTTCGACAAAATAAAAACAAATGAGTTCCCAAACCTGGCGCTTCTTCAGAAATTGGAAGGGAGCAACCAAACATACAGTGGGTGGAAAAAAAGGGGGTTTGTTTAATGGCCAAGGCAGAAATATCATTGTTCACATTCTCTACAGACTTTGGAGTGAAAAGTAAAGTTGTAGATAAAAAAAGAGAAATCTTTCCCTCCTTTATCTCTGTCTCTCTCTATTCGCCTCCCAATCTCCCTTTCTTGTGTTGCTCATTTAGAGTTTGGAGGCTGGAGATACAGGGGCCATAAATCACACTGTTACTGGTGTGGATATGAGCCTTAGCCTAATGGTGATGACTCGGCTCGCTCTTTTCCAGTGCTTTCCTACTCCAGAGATGGGCTTTGGACACAGTTCATTTAACTTGCCACTTTCCAGCGCTCCATTCAGCTATCTGTACTGAGCCTATTAGGACAAGGAGAACTTTTAATTTCATATGTTCTTACACCCTTCACAGGTTTTTCCTCTTCAGTGGCGATTGTCCGGCACAATGCAGCTCACTGTGATGTGCAATATTACCCTCGCATTTTCACGCTCTGCAGCAGGGCCTTCTCGCCGCAGTCATTCTCGATAGTCTTATGCCTGCAAGGCCACAGCTGCACGTGTCTGCGTGTCTAGCAAACCAACAAATATTTCTTTGGATTATATTGAAATCCCTGACCCAGATTTGAATTTGCATTAAAGCTTTGTTTGAAACGCTACGAGAGGGAAACTTTACCAATGTGCATGCAGCAGATGACGGTGTTGACGCTGTATGCAGAAGAGGCACTTTTTCAAACTCAGAACCTCTAAAAAAAAAAAAAAAAACAAGGTTGCTTTCATGCTCGGCAAGAGGGAGCTGGCGTGTTTTGATAAGTTTTGGGAGTTGAGGTCAAATGAAGTTTCTCCTTACATAGCTAATGTGGAGGGCAGCGAAATTCCCCAAGATCTGAGTTTTTCCATTAGCCAATAGGAGAGGAGAACCCAGAGGTCTTGTTCCCATAGAGGGCCCTTCAAAAAAGGATTGATTATCCATGGATGGTAGAGAAGCGTGACAGTCAGTGCCCAAGGAGGCCAGCTTAGGAAGGAGAAGAATCTGCAGGGATGTGTGTGAAAACACTGGCAGCTCCCTCATTCTCACTCTCTTCAACTCTCTCCATCCTTCTCTCTTTTAGACCCACGGGGAATCAAACAGGCTGCAATGATCACACAAAATCCCTTAAGTGCCTTTTCCTCTGCTCCCCGGCCTGCACCAGCAAAGGCTCTTATTTAACATAGTCATCGAGAGGAAGAGGGTTAACCTTTGGTGCTTCGCCACTGATCTGACAATTATTCTGGCTGATAACTGTCATTCATT
Source organism: Stegastes partitus (assembly GCF_000690725.1). NCBI lineage: Eukaryota > Metazoa > Chordata > Actinopteri > Pomacentridae > Stegastes > Stegastes partitus. The sequence goes on along the minus strand of NW_007578007.1, from coordinate 462,092 downwards.
ACACGCAGAAAGAGGGCGTTCGTATTCAAGTAAGTGGGGCAAAGTGGTGTCCTGGGGGTTAAGAGGCAAGCTTGTGAGCACAAGTTCAATGGCTTAAATTGCGCGAGTGTCTGGGTGGAAAACGTGAATCATTACTGTTATCAGCCCAGCGCACACATGTGCCCGTGAGAAACAGTTAGAAGTCTGCGCACTCGCCGGCCCCAGAGGACCGGTCAGCTTCCAGATACGATCGAGAAAAAAAAGTTGCGAGCGCGTTGAGTCAGCTCCCCCTGAGCAGACTACGCAGACACACAAATCGCATTTCAGATTGACCTTCATCATTTCACTTGATTACGGCTGCAGCGGTCACACGGAAGGAAACAACAGCGGTGCTTCAGCTTGATTCCATGATTAGCCGTGAATGGATGAATGAATGGAGAAATGGGATGTCGGTGACAATGAGTCTTGATGAGGGTGCTTGTGTAATGACAGTAACGGTGGATGGTGCAATGTACAGACCTGTGCAGGGTCCCTGATTCTGAATCAACAAGTGCTCTTGTTTCTCACATCTGGCCTTTTTCAGCTCGCACTCGTTGCTGTAGTTTTTTCCATCTGAGCCACAGATCTACAAGAGAATTAGAAAAAGCAGAGTTTAACACAATGAACTCAAGGCTCTGTGCTGCGTTTCACTTCTGTCAGGCTCAGTCACAACATGTCTCGGCTCAGGCACACCCTCTGTCTGGTGTGACAGACCGCTCACCTTGGAGACACATCAGTACTTAAGAAAAACAGTCACAGGTAAAGTTAACACAGTAAGCACTGCACTGAGACGTGTGATGACAGCTGAGTCACATCGATGACAACTAATCACCCTGCTGCTGATGGAGACTGGAAGGTGAACTAAAACCTTGAGTTAAGATGGTCGTTACCTGCAATTGTAATAGTAAAATATAAGATTAGATGTCAGCTTCATAGACCTCTGAAGGCATCAAAGTCCTGGAAGACATATGAGGTGGGGCCTCTGTGGATTGGACTTATTCTTCCAGCACATCAGTTAGATTGAGAAATCTGGAGGGCAGCTCAGAACCTTGAGCTCTTTGTCATGTTCCTCAAACCATTCCTGAACAATGTTTGAAGTTCTGGAGCGAGCTTTATCTAGAAGGAGCCACGACCATCCAGGAATACAGTCACCACGAAGCTGTGATGAGAAAAGTTCACATGGGGCGCTGCTGGTTGAGCCGGCGTCCCATGTGCAGGGCTACAGTCCCGACGTGGAGATCATGAGTTCGAATCCCACTCATGGCTCTTTCCCACATGTCCTCCACCCCCACTTTCCTGTCTCGCTCTCACTGCACTATCAATAAAGGCACAAAGGCCAAAAAATAACTTAAAAAGAAAAGTTAACATGAATGCGGGACCCAAGGTCTCAGCAGAATCCTCTCCACAGCATCACACTGCCTCTCCTGGCTCCCCTTTGTCCAACCCTGCTGTCATCTCCTCCTTAGTTAAGTGACTAACTGAACTCCACTGTCCATGCCCCTAATGTTCCAGCTCTGGACAGGTGTCGGCATAGACACTGACAGGTCTGCAGCTGTGAGGCCACATACGAGCTGTGGTGTTCAGCTTGTGACAGCTTTCTATCAGGACCTGGATCACAGTTTGTGCACCAGCAGCAGAATCCCTCCACACATGCATCAGTGAGAGTCGGACTCCTCTGGGCCTGTCCTCTGGGCAGGGACAACCTCTGCACAACACAAGACCTGCTGTTCTGGAGATGCTATGACCCAGCTATCCACTCTTCTCAAAGTTACTTTACGCTTGCCCACTTTTCCTGCTTCCAACATTTCAACCCCCAGAGCTGCCTGTTGACTTGCTTCCTAACATATCCCACCCACTGACAGGTGCCACAGAAACTAGATAATGAGTTGTTCATTCCACCTGCCAGCGCTCTTCATGTCATTGGCTGTTGGTGTGCATCATTGTCAGAGACATACAGCATGTAAGAACCATGTTCACACGACACTCTGAGCCTTAGCATGACGACCAAACAGTGTCAAACAAACAAACAAACTGGTGTTCAGTCATTGTGTCGGTGCTCGTTCTTTGTTTTTCTCACTTGCATGAATATATTGAGCATACAGAGTTTAACAGGAATGACGGAGTGAGTTAGCAGAGAGCTGCCTGCTGGGCTACATCTGAACCTGCCTTTTTACCTCATAGTTATTCATACTGTCAAATTTACACTAAGAAAAGCAGCTCCTGTCGCATTGTTACAAGAGACACACAGACAAATATCATCTGGATTCCTGTCGAAGGGAAAATGAAGGAAAACTTTAAATTATAGGTGTATTTAAAACTAGCATTTCTAAACAGATTTCTTCTTGATGAACTGTGGCTGTGCAGCTATCACAGGAAAAAACAATGAGTGAACAGCAGCAGGTGTCTGATGTTTGTGTGGCTTTGTGACGGCGGCTGTACCTGGTTGTGAGGTACACTCTGGCAGGTGAAGTCGCAGACGCAGCGGTCGTCCTCTGCATCCTCGTCCCACGAGCCTCCAAACATGCGACAGCGGTCCTGTTCACAGCTCTCTGCACCTGAGCCTGAGCCTCCTGAGCCACAGTCTGCAAAAAAAACCACATGCAATCATTAATAAAACATGCACACACACACACAAGGGACATGCCCCTTTGCTCCTGGTGTTATTCCTCTTTAACCCTCTGAGGCCCCTGCAGTGTTTCAGTGTTTTTATTCCTGTCACCACGTTCTTCGCTGCGACACAAAGTCCTGTACCTCTATGGAAACAACACGACCACCGCTAGAAGTAGAGCCATCTCAGACATATCCTACATGTTCTGACAGAGCAGCGTGTCACAGAAGACGAGTCCAACAACTGAATAAAAGCTAAAACTCTCATCATTCTTCCTGTTATTACAGTTTCTGCCTCATTTTGGCACTTTTTTAAAAAGAAGACATGCCTTTTCAACGTGCCAGCAGGCTTTTGGGGTTCAGAGGGTTATGTAAACTCATATTTACGGATCATTTATATTTCCCTCACGCCGGTGACGGGGAAACGGCACCAAAGATAATGACCAACTGGAGCGAGGGGGGCCAGAGATTGACTAAATAAATGAGACATCTCTGCACCACCGGTCAAGTCGCCTTTTTAAATTCAATTAAGTCAGAAACAAAAACGGGAGGGAATTATTAACTCTGGCCTCCGAGAGTGCAGAGAGGATCGGTGGCGAGGCGACTTTATGGGTGCCTGCCTCCCGATATGAGACGGCAACTAATTGCAAAGCGTTGTGTAAAATCTAATTATCTCCTGAGACTTTAAAGGAAGTTGTGGCAGCGACTCTCAGACCCTGAAAGGCGTTTTGTTTGCCGTAAAAGTGCACTTCTCTGTATTATACTCAAGCTTTTCTTATGTTGCAGGTAAAGAGGCAGCAAGGACAAACACAATCCCCTCATCACTTTTCAGGATTTGTAGGTTCACTCAACTTTTTTTTACAAGAAATACAACAAGGAGAGAAAAAACAAACAGTTTCGTTTAAGAAAAAAACTAATCTGGGCTATTGTAAAGTGCAGACGAAGAAGTGGGAGGGTCCCGCTTTTGAAGTTGAATTTCCCCGACAGTGGAACTCCTGGAGGAGATTAGGTGGATGTGCACGAAGGCAGGAATGAAGGGAGTCAGCACGAAAGACGGAGAGGATGTCAGGCAGAGAGAGAGGCACCCCGGGGCTCGCAGAAAGTTAAATTTGCTATTCAAAAGAGGAATGCAGTCCAACTAAAAGCTCCCAGTGCTGCTAAAAAACTGAAAAAAACCCCCCTGTGTAATCAAGGTGCTTCTTCCTGTTCTTGTCTTCTTTTAGGACTCATTCAGCTCTGCGTATTGATGCGCCACCTCTAATGGTGAAATCAATGTCCTCATGATGGAAGTAGCACTTAGCATAACCCGTCTCCTAAAGCAGATTACGGTCACAGTGCAGGGGAGGGCAGATGGAGCCCTGCTAGTTCCTGGGTTTGGGTCATCAGCGATGAGACATCTGAGAGGTCGATACAGTGGAGGAGCCATTATCTGTGGACACTATGGAGGAGCTGGAGGTCCATGAGGCCGCGTCCACCACAAACATCAGGACTTGTTAAGGAGCTCAGACCTCTAATACATTTGCCGTTGTAGCAGCTCATTGATTGTGAACCACAGTCTGAATGAAAAATTACAGGTTGTGACGGAGCTAATGGTCTGTGTGATGGCTTTCAACTGCCAATAACATTAGCACAGGTATTTAGGCTCAGATGGCATCTGAAAATGAGAAGTCAGTCGAAGGCAGAAGAGATCATAAGAGAGTGAAGCTCGGCCTCCTGTATCTGCTCGCCGTACGGCGGCACAGCAAGGAACGGCAGCCGAGAAGCACCGGAGCAGCCGATTCATATTCCGCTCAGGCCCCCTCGCAGAGACAAGATAAATAAATAAAAGGACATTAGAATGGAATAAATAAAAATGAAGGGCGGAGGGGGGTCCTAATTAGCTGCTGTTCTTTGATGTGCCCGCCACCCCCGCTGCCTATGAACCTTTCAATTAATACGTCCCCAGCTAAGACGGCTGCATCAGCTATTCTCTCTGCACTGTCCATCCGCTGCTTTTACTCAGTCCTGTCAGACGCCAGAGTCTATTTAACCAGGAGAGCTCCATTAGGAAGACAGACCTCAGCAGCCGAGGAAACAAAGGAGACGAACAGCACAAGAATAATGTCCAGGAAAATATAGAGACCATTTAAAAGTAGAAATAATTGAAGTGTTGGAGAAGACCCTACGGTCAAAGCTCTGCTGAATGGTGTGCTGTTAACCCTCTGAAGGCCAAAACCCACAGACAGGTTGTTGTTTTTCTTTTAAAATGACACCATTCATCCCAGTCTGAAGCTGTACAAACAGTTACTGACTGGTGTTGTTCCACTGAAAAATAAAACACAATCTAAGCTTGAAAGCAGTGATATCTCATCAAATTCCTGTGTTCTGCATCTTTCATTCAAAAAATAAATGAGAGATGCAGTAAAAAAAATTAAATAAAAAAAGAATAAATAAGATTTAAACAACAAAATATTCTGGGCTTCACGGGTCAAAGACTCAATGACACTGTGGATGGTCTGAAAGCAAATTAAAATGGGATTATTAAATATTTATAGTATGTAGAGGCACCTTTCAAAGATATATTTCTATTTTATTTCTATATTAAAATGTATATTTTTATGTTTGTATATGTTTGAAAAATTTAAAAAAAAACGTTGAAAAATGTTGCATATGTTGACTCCAGGCTTTTCCAATATTTGTAAAACTAATAATTTAAATTATAACTTGGTAACACTACACACAACATACAGTTCAGTTTTCTCTACTTCTGGCCATGGCTGTACAGAACATGGATCAATAACAGATGATAACGGACTGAAACCAGCCTGAGGATGTTTGGTCAACATCAGCATCAGCGGCTCCACATGTCTTGACCCGAGTGGATGTTGTCTGCAACTAATCCTACCTCGTTAAGGTGGGAGTCATAGAAAGGATCCCAAATGACAACAGCATGTGCTGAAGGATGCAGCGAGCCTTTGTTTTTATCTCCCGGCTCCTTGTTCGGCCTGCTCTGAACTGGTGGGATAGCTCATTCAAATAACGCTCCCAAAAGATTAAGCGGGACGTAGCGTCACAGCCGGTGGGAGGAAGGGATGGTGTGTTTGGAGGTGGTGGAAGGAGAGAAGAAGTTTTGTGGCTTCAGCAGAAGGTTACAGCTCTGTGATGGATGGACCATGAAGGCAAACATGGGCTGATCTCCATACAAGCGGCTCTCTTCTCACCCAGCCACACACCTCGCGGTGCTCGTCATGCCCTCTCCTGTGGTTCAGAACTCGATCTGATCGCCGTGATGCGTGGAACAGGGCGTGGACGTGCATCCGTCTGTGATCCCGCTCTCATGATCTTGTTTATTAAATGTGTATTCAATTAAAAAGGGCCGAGGGCCCCCGTAGGTGATGCACTGCTCTCAGTTACCACTTTGTCAGTGTCGAGGAAAGGAGCTGAGGCCAGGCCTACCCGAGTGTGAAATTAAACAGGTGATAAATTTCCCTGTATGGCCAACAGTGGGAACACTGTCATTTTTCATTACTGCTAAATAAAAGGCGGGAGAAAACAACTTCCATTTTTATGCTATGTGCCCCCTCCTCCCACAAGACTAATGAGGATGGTTTTTAAGGCGAGTCCACGTAAGTACATAAATCACATGTTCAATTCCTCTCCAGGCTTATCTTGGATTTGAAGCACAGTGTGTGTGTGTGTGTGTGTGTGTGTGTGTGTGTGATGTACAGCTTTGTTGCTGTCTGCAATAGAGCTACAACATACAGTATTACACTTTGTGACACGGTGCTATATTACACAATATATACTCCTAATTTGGCAAAAACCCACCACTCATACATCCAGGCAGCAGTGAATATATCAGCAACACCATCCGTTCTAATGACACGTAGCCACAGAGAAACAGCACAACAGACATTTCAGAGGGAAAACCAGCAACTTGGTTTTGGCTGTTTTACATTCACACCAGACGTCCTGTGGAGGGTCTGGGGCAGATTTGAGGGGGCTGAAGGGAAAGAGCCTGCAGAAAGAGACAGAACTAGTGGTTGCCCCCAGGGTGAAATTTATCGATTTCAGACGATCCCATCTCCACCCCTATCTGTGAAAGCATTGGTGCCCCTTTTGTCAAGAGGCACAATTTTGACGGAGAACAGTGCAAAATGGAGAGACATGAGTGGGTGGGACAGCAGGGAGCAACGGGGAGCGCAGAAAAAAAAAAAAGAAGAAGATTCTATTGTGTAAGCCTGATGGTTTTCTCTGAATCAAAATGAGCAAGTGATGAAAAAAAGGAGGATGTTCAGAGACAATATGAGAGAGCGAATAAAATCGAAAAACGAAGCCATCAGGCACCACAAGCAAACCGGTGCCCTTGGGGAGGTAGATGAGAGTATTCTGCCAGATAACAGAGAACCAGCCGACACTGAGGGCTGTGTGTGCGCCGACAGTCGGTCTACATTGAGGCCATACAGTTTCGCATTTCTTCATGCTCCACATACAAAAAAGGTCACTCATCTCAGTCAATGGAATGATGTTAAATCAACCACAAGGAGCTTTGGCGGGACGATTCGCCTCGCAGGCCCGGGGCCGCGAACGGCAGGCAAGGGTGGGAAGATAAAAGAGGGAGAAACACCCCTAGCTAGCAATCAAAATGGAAGTGAATTCCCCTCATCTCTATTTGCTCTGTCCTCCATCTACCTCCCCTTTCTTCTCTCCAGCCATCCCTCCTGCTGGCAGGTGTAATCTGCTCCCCTTCACACCTTGTCAGAGGATGACTATGTTCAGCCTGATGACCCACTTGCCACAGGGGAACAGCACCGCCACTGTCTGCATGACAACCAGAGGTTGGCATGTTTCTCCCTCCAGAGCTGTCCCCAAGACGGGCTGAGTGAGGGACTGCGATATCCTGCCTTGGTCTGTCAGCGCTGATCAAGATATGATCTGCGTGCTAAATTAGATCTCATTTAAACAGAACGGAGGAACGACGGAGCTACAGGCGCGGAAATCAGGGATACTCACATTAAGTGCCATCAGTCACACATTTAAAAGCCTAATTGGATAGAAGTGCTTGACAAAATGTGTATTGTTGCTGTCACAACACAAACCAGCACAGCTGAGCTCCTGACAAAAGCCAAGTAAATATCAGGGCCTATGCTGCACATTCAGGACAACGCTCATGTGATACCTGCCAGCTCACAGATTTGAATTTTAACAGATATAATATTCTTATTCACTACCTTTGGTCACCTACACTTTGTTTTAGCTGAAACGGAGCTGTGTAGAAAGGTTATCAATCAGCTCCAGGGATAAAAAAAACAAAACTCTGGTGTCTTTGTATGTCTATAAAAGAATCACAACTGTTTGGGGTAGAGCTGAGGACAGGATGGTGATGGTGGATTGTTTTATTGGAACATTTGCAGTAAGATGACATTAAAAACGCTATCATTAAAATGGCCAATTCACCAACAAAAAAAAAACTTTGGACAAAACAGAACATTTCCAGCGCGTAGGCTGCTGCCCAGAGGTTGTTGTTTTTGCTGCAATAAAGTGAAATTTGAAAATGGAAACACGTAGAAACAGAAATGGGTGGAGAAAGCTAACGGCAAAGTTACACCTGCAATCTGGTGAACTGGACCAAAAGTATCACAACCCTGAATGAAAACACTGGCAAAGGAGGACCTCTTGTCATTAATGGCTTTTCATTTACTGAGAAAGAAAGTAAAAATAGGAAAAGACCCATAAACAACAGCTGCAGCAAATAAGAGCAAAAGTATGTTTGAACAAACAAGACAGCCGATGAGTTGGTTTTAAAAAAAATCCAGCTGACCTGAACTTAATCACCCAGAAGCAGTTTCTGTTCCTGCAGCAGGTTTTGTTGATGGATGCACACTGTGACTTTTGCAACGTTGGACCACCAGCACAGTGCTGGTAGCATATTTTAGCATTATGAAAATCCACAGATGACTAAATACTGTAGCACAGGTCAGTGGATAAAGATGATTACACCACTTCAATGGCCGATTGGTTAACATAATTACACCATTTCAAAGTCCATTTCCTACCTTCATCACAGCTGCCGGGCTTTGCCACATCAATTCTCCTCTTTTGCATGCAGGAGGACACGCGGAGTTCACACTCGTTGTCATAGGTGGTGCCATCACTTCCACACACCGGGGAGTGGGCCTCGTCTGAGCACTGCGGGCACTCACACTTATTCTGGACACACCTGGCGCCCCAGGCACACACAGTGCTGCCGCATGTTTCTGGATTAGACACACAGCAGAGGGACGGGTCAGAGCAGCCGGGTCAGAGATAAGAAGGAAATATATTGTGATGGATCTGATCCACACAGACACTGAAAGGACCTCTGGACTAGATATTTACGTCACATTTCTCTTTTCTTTTACTAATTGTCATGCATGCAACTTTTAGAAATAGAATTAGAATAAAACTTTATTGATCTCTTAACCTCAGGGAAATTGCTAGGAATTATAAATAAATTATACATTTTAATAGGAATTAAATATAAACACGTTCCTTCAGTGATGCTACGTCTGAGTATCAGTTAGCATTTGAACTATTCATCTGCAGCTGTACGAGGTTTGGGCTCTATTTTTATCTTTCATATTCACATTTAATGTAGCTGTAACTGTTCCACCTCGAAATGTCATGCATTTCACTTCAGGTCTCAGCTCTCATCAGCCAGGATTCACACTAGATTCAACAGTAATGACATCCTGTGATTACTGAACACATAAATGTGTTCGTTACTTACTGCACTCTCCTTGGTTGACCACTCGGAGCTCCACCTGTTGTGTGCAGGCCCGCACGTGCAGCTCGCACTCACTGGTGTAGGTGGTGCCATCGTTGCCACACACAGGCTGGTGGGACTCCACACACTCGGACGGACACACACACTGTCCGCTCTGGGCATCGCAGATCGCCCCGAAAGAGCAGTTGGCACAAGTTTCATCTGAGTGGAGTGAAGCGAGATGGCAGAGGCTTAGCGTGTGTTTCAGGTGTATTTACATGACATCTTGTCAGTATTCATAAACATGCTAAAGTCATAGACTGTATAAAAGATGGACGTAGCAACCGGCCCTGAAAAATGAAGCCAACCCGGAAGTGTCAAAAACCTGCAGTATCACTACGTCCACTAGCTGCTGGCTCCAAAAAGCCCTGGCTCCCATAGACTGGAATTGGAAAAGAAGTGATCACAGATCACTAAATATTGCATTCCTCCAGCTCAGGATTTTTTTCTTATTAGTTTTCATGGTCAAGTCCAGAGATCAGGTGGCCAATCTGAAAATAAATCAGTACTGAAATTTTAAAAAATCGTCAACATTTTGCGGGGCAAGGGGCGTGGCTGGCTTGATTGACAGTCGGCAGCGTCCATACAGACGAAGCGAGCAGAAGGTGGTAAATGTGGGCGGGGCAGAGAGGGCCCGCCTCTCAATCCGTCTGACCAATCGCTGCTCCTATAGCTCCGCCCCCCTCCAACGATTTTTGCGTCACTGGCTCCAAAAATCCAAGATGTCAACCAGGAAGTAGCAAAACCCTGGCTTCATTTTCTCAGTGCAGAAACCAACGGGTGACGTCATGGTAGCTACGTCGATCTTTTATACAGTCTATGGCTAAAGTGCATTTCAGCTGGTCTTACTTGTCGATGATCCTTAAGACACCAATCAAGTGGATCAGTTTCCACCTGACTACACATCCTTACAGAAGCTTTGGATTGTTCATCTTTTTATTCTGCATATTCACACAAACTAACACAACTATAGTCACGGCATTGTGCACTTTTATATTTAACTAACACCAAGATAATGTTATTGTGGTAAAAACATCACCACCAGCCAGTTACTTTCAGAAAACCACCACAGTCTTTACTGATTGTTCTCTAGCATGCAGAGCACAAACTGCATCCACTGGACAGTTAAATAGCCTAACTATGTTGTTGTCTTTTCTGTATCTGGCTCTTGATGAGCTGTGTTGCTGAGCTGCACACATACAACAAGGGCAACATGCAAAGTTACCATCCTGACCATAGAGCTGGTGGAAAACTTTACCGGAGTATGCTGAGCTGATCTGAAATAATACAAAACGGCAAACACCTGTCCATTACAAGGTGTCATGGTTCGCGTGCATGTGAGAGGTAAAAGAAATCAAGCCATGAAATTCAATAAGCTCTCTGCAGACAGAATTCCACCAGAAGCACAGATCTGAGCAGGAGGGTGACAAAAAATATGCTAAAGCACATAACGTTCCCAGGAGCACGGTAGGCGCCATTACTAAAGACATTTCAAACACTTTTTCTAGAACTGAAACGAGAAAAAAAAAACTGAACACAAAAAGCTCTGAAAACTCTCCGGCAAAAATGGGACAAGCTAGCAGAAGGAGAAGCATCTCTGTAGCATTCATCAGTCAGGACTTTATGGGAGAGTGGTCAAAAGCTGAAGTTACTCCTGAGAAAAAGCCACAGGAGAGCCTGGATGGAGTTTGCCAAATGACATCTAAAGCATTCAGAAAGCATGAAGGAAAAGATTTTCTGTTCTGGTGAGACAAGAACTGAGCTCTTTGGCTTGAATGCCAATTTATGCATCGAGTGAAAGCCAGGTACTGCTCATCACCTGCCTGCTACCATCCCTACGGGGACGGGCAGTGCCAGTCGTGTTTCTGGGGATACTTCATAGCAGAAGGTTCTGGGAAACCAGTCACAACTGAGTGAGAGGAGTCAACACTTTCTGATTGTATTTATCACTTTGTAGGGCTGATCATATCGGCCTAAAAAAGCTATTTTCCACCACACTTCATACTGACTCAGGCGGACAGTATCGGTGTAGTCTCTCCAAAAGACAGCACTGAGACACCCAGAGGGCTCAGGGAGCTTTGGAGACTTTCCATATTGTTTGGGGGATTCACATGGATTGTCTCTTGAGCAATTGTTTGTTTCTGTAGGCAAAGTTTCTCCCAGAAGAAGCAGCAAGGCAGACACGTAACGGATGCTGAGTGATGTACCGCGAGGTGGCAAACGACTGAGAGGGTAAATGCGAGGCTGTTCATAGAAGCACCTTTCCCTGTGACACCAATTACACCAGGGGGATTGCATTAGCACAGCTCACTATCAAATCAATTAGGGGCAGGCTAATAACCACCACTGATTTAGCACTAATTGAGAGAGGCGAGGCTAGCCGCTGGAACCTTCCATGGCATTAATCTGTTTATTACTCTTTCAGAGAGCTTCATTTCCCTCATCTCTCCATCTAGTGTTGGCATCCACTCCATTCTTGGATTAACAGCCCTGGCTGTGAATTATGTATGGCAATATATGGCACTTAATATACAGAATATTGCCTGTAGGAGCAAATGTGTCATTCTATGTTAGCAAAATGGCCCGCTTTGATGAAAGTCCACCTAAATGAAATGACATGAGCAGGACATGCAGGACAAATGTTTTCCCTAAATGAATGGGTACTTTTCGTCTGAGGCTGTTCCTGATGGTTTGGCCTCGGCTCCTTAGTTCCAGTTGGGGAAAACTTGATGCTAAAGCAACCAGTGAATTTTTTAGCTTCCAATGTTGCAGCAACAGTTTCTGGAAAGCCTCGACCTTTTCACTGAAGCCGTCTCTGCCCACAGAGCAACGTCCTTAAAGGTCTCATGAGGTGAAAATACAATTTAATCTTGTTTTGTATCTCTTAAAAACTTGGTGGTTTTGTAAGATTGAAACTGTGAGAATATGAAGACGCTTACTGTTGCCATTCCTCCACCTCCCCCACAAATAGATGGCTTCCCAGCTTTATCAGCGAGTTACAACTTCATTGAGCTGCTACGTAGAAACTGAGGATCTGCCGCCTCATTGGCTGGGAGGTGACCTTTCCAAAAGAACAGCTACCTCACTAGATTGTAGATTTGCACCTTCTAACTCTAAAATGTCTCAGCTACGAGCAAAGCACATCAAATATTCTGCTGTTAACGGCAAGAGTGAACACAAGAGTCCTCATGCACTCCCCGCATCTGGTGAAGTAAACATCCAGTGGATTACTTTTATCATTGATGTCCCTATCAGAACAGGAAATGCTTTACTGTTATTGTGTTGTGCAGCAAATGGGGCTAACATTACTGTTAGCTGTACTCGTCATTCCCAGCTCTCACTGCTAAAAGACTGGTTTCACTACTGCAGCATCAGTGGCAGATCTTGCTAATACTCTTGTTTGCTGGATGGGAGCAAATCCCTGCAACCAAACTCCAGGATCTTGTGTAAAGCCTTCAGAGGAGGGTCGAGGCTACTTTAGCACCACGTTAATATGCATGCTTTTGGAATAGAGTGCTATGCCGTCACATTAGACTGTATTGTTGGCATGCTTATTTTGATTTTGCCACGTTATTTAAGACAATGTACTGCCATCACTCCTTCTGTCCCTACACTGGGTTTGGGGGTATCAGCTGAAAAAGATATTAAGATGGAGGAGCTCCTCGGAGAAGGTTTTCTATGACAAAAAATAAATAAACATAAAATATAAGTGTGCGTAAAATAGGGCTGCTGCGGTCGTGGCTCCTGTGTGGTTGCGGCAGCTATAAATCAGGAAGTAGCGGTGGTGAGTGTTGTCCTTTATCAGTCCCTGTGTCCTGATAGTAGCCTCGCTTCTTTATCAGCTCCTGCCCCTCGCACCTGGCTCTCCGCGCTGCCTGATCCTCCAGACAACATGCATCACGGGCGGAGAAGGAGAGGAGCTTCAGTTCAAAGCCTGGAGAAGAGCTCGGAACCGTCGCCATAACTGATAATGTTAAGAGCTGCACTTTTTGTCATCTCTGATTCAGTCATCTCCGAGTCTGTCATCACTTCACCACCGCGGAAAGTTCAGACTCTAATGGAAGTCTGGCTGGACCGGCACGGCACGCAGACACGGCAATAAAGAGTGACAAGGCCAGTGTGCTCATATTACAAAACAGAATCTTTCATCTCATTTCCCCCCAATGCAAGAACGCCTCGAGCCAAGACAGATGTACCCTGTATAACCCACAGAGTCCAAGGTCAGAGTAAATAAATAAAAAAGGCCTTTTCATTTGTGCAATAATAAAAGACCTGATATTAACTACATTCCAAAAATTAAACTAAGCATTAACTGAAAAGGTTCCAGTGTTACAGCAGGACAAACTCGGCGACCGTCTGATGAATAAGGCTGAAAGTTGGAACCAGGCTGCTGTCAGATTTGGATGTGCTGTAGCTGTATAGAGACGACCGACCAGCAGATTCACTCCGGATGATATTTATGTAGCACTCATCCTAAGTCTGGCATTTGTCCTCCGACGGGCAGTCGGTGGGTGCCTGTGAAATCTAGATTCCTACAAAGTCAGAAGCAGTCCTCTAAAAACACAATATTAACTTCATATCAGACATACTGGGATCTAGAATTTTAATATTTAATCTAAAAATAGAGTTCCCTTGAAAGCGTGAGGACTCAACTCATCGGGGAGAAACAAAACAAAGAGCCTCGAGCTCTGCAGGCTTTTTTTTGTTGATGTCCTTACAGGGGACAAAGCTGAATTGCAGCTGAGGGGTCTGGTTGCAGTATTAGCTCAGCACTAAGCAGAAGGAAGTGGGCCGGTTTGTGTTTTGAAGGCTTGTGAACATGGCCGGGTGATAACAACTCCCCTGTTGACGCCTGCCTGGCCGCCACACTATTAACTCTGCCTCCTGCTTTCTTCACTCCTCCTCATCTTATTTACCTCAATCTCCTTCCCTCCCCACATTTATCACTTTCTCCTCCCTCTTCCCTCTGCCCTCCTTTCACTGCCTCTCACCACCTCTCTCGTGCTGCCGGCGCGACCTATATTTCTTACTCAACTGAGAATATCATTTCCAACACCTGTGGGAGAAAAAAAAGGAGGGAAGTTGTTATTTCCCTTTCTCAAATGATTCAGGCGCCTCTGCTCTCATCTGTTCGGGTAAAGCCACATGAATGGGAGACGGCTGATATCCAGCTGGGGGGTCTATTAACCGAGAGCACCTCTCCCGGCCCACCGCACAAGGTTGGTCGCCTCTCACATGCGGGAAGGGGGACAAATCTCAGAATAATAACAAATGTCACTCATATTGCTATCAGGTTGCACCTGAGCCATATAGATAACTACTATTTTTCCAGCCTGGAGGGAAGGAAATGAAATTATGGCTGAGTCCATGAGAGGCTGTAGAAAGCCGCACACACACACAGTTAGTTTCCCTGTTGTGGCACTTCTCTCACCTCCTCCACTCTCGCTGCCCTCCCTGCGTCCCCTCAGCTCCCACTGTTGAAGCCATAAATACGGCAGCTCACATTACAGGGCGTTCGGATAGCGAATAACCACCTGAAGGCAGCATTTGTTTTTTTTCCTCTCCTTTCTGCTCCATAAACATGTATATGGTATATTTGTGGTGGGAATAGCCTGTGATAATTAGGTGAGATAATAGCTTAAGTCAGTCAGTTGTTATGGTGCTGAATGAAGCCAGTAAAGCTGTGCAAACAGCCCAGAAATAACCCACATTATCATCGCCATCATTCCTCGGCTGGCTCGCGCTTGGCAAGCCAGTGCCTCAGCGTTTTTATGGCACCGTTGCGCTGACGTAGGCCTGTTCCTCTGGGAGCCAAGAACCATCCACAGTGCTGGATTACAAACAGGGCAGTCCACTCCGCCAGCTCGCTCTGCCTCTCGCTTTTCAAAATAAAGACTATTCATTACCACAGAGGGACCTCGGACCGAGAGAGCTGCCATCTACCTACAGTGTGGCGCACCAAATCGACTGAGCCAGCCTGCCCGCCAACCAAACGCTGCTTTCCATCCATTTCTTGTTGGCATACATCCTTACACACACGCACTGGATTTCAATTTGATTTAATGCTGGGAGGGGAATATGACAGATGCAATACACAGGCAGGTGGAGAGTCCAAACAGGACTTCTCCAACAAACCAAGTCTCTCATCGACTCAAAAAAACTCAAATCACAGCTCGTTAAAATGACAAGTTTGCACAAAGCTGGGCCCATAAACTGCAGTCTTTAGGACAAAACGGTGGAGAGCAACTTCACAACAGCGGAGAGAAACCAATTCAGTCGTATTGATCACTGTACTAAGTGTTCAGCTCATTCACAGATACAGCACCGCAGAGACCAACTGATTTCAAATGTCTTCAAAATATGCAGGAAAAACATCTATTGTAGTAAACCTGAGTGAATGAGGTAAAGCGAGCGAGCTGGGCCAAGGGGCTAATAACCGCCGTACTCCTGCCCGGTGTGTGTGAAAAGCAAATGGCTTGATTGTAGACAAGGAAGAATACTCAATCACCAATTAGAGTTCATGGGAAAATTGGCCTTGCAAGATGGCATTAAGTCATCAAGAGCATTCACTAAGTGGGTGTACCAAGCTGCAAAAACCTGTCCATATGGCCGTGTGCCTGCATAGTGAATATGAAGATATTTTTACCACTTGAAGCTCTGCTGGTGTGCTAATGACTAGCTGATACGCCGACACTGCAAGACAAAGCCAAGTGACTCATGTAGCCAATTACAGGCAAGTATGCTCCACGCTCTGTTTCACTGGGAGTAAAGTGCATCTTCACTTAAAGGTCAAAACAGGCAAATTGGAGTCTTGGTGTTGAAGAAGAGCACTCGAGGGTTGAAGAGTAGCATTTGTAAGTATTGTATTATTGACTTTGTTGGATGTCAGGGGGGGCAAACATGATTACAGCACTTTATGCGTGTTAATTGTTAATTGTTACCATCTCTGGGTTAGACTTTAGCCTCTGAGTGATGCAGCACTATTAATTAGTTTGAGCTGATTTCTATTCCACAGGGAGACGGAGGGCTCCTTCCCTACCTCCAACTCACTTATCTGATCGCACTCTGACTGCACTATGAATCGTACGGTCCACGCTGCTGCGGCTAGCTAGTGATTATTCCCATTGTTGATTCATTGATTAGTTGTTTGGTCACTAAAATGTCGGAAAATTATGAAAAAAAAGCCAGAAACATTGTTTACAACCCAAAGATATTCAATTTACTGTTGTAGAGGAGGAAAGAAATCAGAACATATTCACATTTTAGCACCGGAAATCAGAGAATGTTGACTTTCATTGTTAGTTGCTGATGAATGTATTAATTGCCAAACAATTGCTTAACTGATTAGTCTAATAAATGCATGCAAGGTGCTACTAGACTTAATTTAAGTGGCTCTGCTCATGCAGTTACTCACCACAGGGTCCTTTGTGTTGGATGTGGATGGCCTTCTGCAGGGCGCAACCCATTGCTCGCATCTCACACGGGCTGCCGTAACTGTGGCCGTCAGATCCGCACACGGGGTCGGATGTTTGCGGACAGGCCTCGGGGCACTCGCACACCGGCTCATTGTTCTTGACCACGCACACTGCCCCGTGGTCGCACTCCTTATCCAAACAGGGGCTGGGTACGTGGAGATCTGAAGGCCGTGCAAGAAGATAGAGACCAAAGTTAGAGGGAGGATATTAAGCGGGGCAGCTGAGAGATGGGGAGAATATAAAGCAGAGGTTGGAGAAAGGTCTGGGTCTGGAGAGGGCACAGGTGATAGGGAGGCAAGTTAGAATATAGGTACCTGGAGGACTGCAGGTCTTTGTGTTAGAAAGGGTTTGGGGGAGGAAAACCGATAGGATGGAATATGCAATACGGCCCTACTCCTGTGACACCTCTGCTTCCTCAGCTTCCTATGTCATTTCCTCGCCATTGTGCCTATCCCGCTGTATCCTGAATCTTTGAAGAGTCCACCGAATCCGGTGGCATGAGGACAGAGGATAAAAACATGGCCCTGTAGCACAATAGAGATGAAACAACCGGCGAACAATGGTTGCGGAGTCTTTTTTTATTTTTTTTTTTACATTTTTTTTCAGGCAAGTAAACGCCTGGATTAATTGACGTTCCCAGTGTGCCCCTTCAAAGGCTGCCATTTGCATCTCAGTGAGAGCCACTGCTTCAGCCAACGCTGGTTGAACTGACATGGAGGAGCAAGGAAAGGAAGAGCGTGGGGGGGGATAGAGAGTCTGTACGAGGGAGAGAGAAAATACAGAGAACGAAAAACGAGAGAGAGAAAAAAAGAAATATGCGAAGAGAAGAAAGAACCCTCTGCTTAATAATTCAAAAAAGGCAAGCTCCTGGGCAGAGGCAGATATGAAATGCGAACATCAGAGGTGTCTGCTTCAGTCTCTCCCTCTCACACACTAACTCCAGCATGACTTCATTAAAACCAGGACTGGATTTTGCACCTATGATTCTTCGTGGCCACAGATGCATGGAAACTGGGCTGATAGGACCCGACTCGATCGGGAGAAAGTGGAACAAATCTTTGATCACAACCTCCCGTCCTGACCCAATCAGTTCTTTGTGTGTGAGTGAAAACACTGCATGCCATTCTGAGGTGCCGGTATGTGAGCTTGGTGTTTGGAGATAGAGGCCTTACAGTGGGACAGTACACACCGGCGTACTGAGAGCAGCCCGAGCACAAGGCGATAACCTGGCTCCATAGTGATTTTCATTTGAAGGGTTTCACGCATGAGGGACGGATCACTCAGCTAAATGCAGTGTGTCTGCAGATTGCGGGAAAACGCAGACGGAGGCATCAAATCATTTCTGGTGAAAATTGAAAGAGGTGCATTTCACATCCAAAGTTTAACAAAAACTTCCTCCTTTCTCTGCTCTACCTTTGGTTAGGAGGGTGCTGGTGCTGTCATGGAAACTGCCCCTTGTAATGACACCACCCATGGCTCCATCATTACTGAGACCATTATGGGATTAGATGGCAACACAGGGGGGCAGAATTGGCATGCTCGGAGCCTCATGATTCATTTATCAGCTCGGAGACGTTGAGTAGAGCCTCGACGTGTACCGCTAATGCAGGGCTAAATTATCAATTGATAACACAGATGGTGGCAATTAGCTTGTTTCACTCTGATTAAGGCGATGGGAAGAGTATGTGAGATAACGATCGATGTCAGCTGAACATCTTGTGACCGGTCCAAGTGGACGACGTTTCTGGAATATGATAAACAGCGGCGTGAGGATGGGATGTTCCTCCTATGAGCCCTAAACCCCGTCGGCAGCTTAAAAAAATCACAAAACTATATCATTTATCAGAGCCAGAATCTTCAGCAAGAATAAATTGTTTGCGCTAAACATATTTGGTAACTAAACACAACTAATTTCTGAGCTCCGTTAGTGTTTTAGCTGCAAAACAAAGCAAAAATGTAGGCACTTTTTCAGCTAAACTGGGGGGAACTTATTATTATTGTTGCTGCTGTTGCTGATTTTGAATGATTTTGATTTTGAATTTTGAATGCTGTTGTTGTTGCTGATTTTATGTTGGTGTTGTGTTTTTTTTCTTTTTTCTGGTGTAGCAATTTCCCTGACGTCTTGTACCGAAGGGATCAATAAAGTTTTATTCTAATTTTTTTTTATTCTATTCTAAGTGCAGGCTGTGTTAGCACAGAGCAGAGTTACCATTTTCCAGTATTGGTGACGCTGGTTGGCACATGGAGAAATGTTGTAGACGCTGAAGGTTTGCTTTCAATTTTTGCAAAATAAGTAAACAAAATTAAACTTTTGCTTTTTCCCTCTTTTTATAATTTATGCATTATAATCGTGTTCTGCATTTAGACAGGTTAGAGTTCCCTCTGCTTCCTAATATTGCAGTAAAAATGTGACCGGAGCAAAAACCATCCAGAAACTGCTTCTGGTTCAAATCAGATTAAAATAACAAAGTGCAGAGGAAACAATACAGGTTGTCCACCTGAGTTTTTCGACTAAGTTGCAGCTGAAATTGAGCTAATTTTTCTGGATCCCGAGCGAGGATGCAGGCTCTCTCATTTCCCAAAGTGAATGTTTCAGATTAGAAGGTGGAACACTGCTATTGATTTCTGTGTTTTGATGCCAAGCTGCTGTTTCAAAAGAGCTTGGAGGTGCCACATAAATTTGTAAGCTGCTCAATGCTGCTTATTTGGGTACCGTTTCTAAAACAATTGATTCCCCGTGATCTCATTTAACACCTTGTGTGTGTATCTGCAAGTGTGTGTGTGTGTGTGTGTGTGTGTGTGTCAGCTTGTGATCTGGGCTTAACTATACAACCTTGGCCTCCATAAAGTTCACCAGCCCACTTACCAAGGATGGGCTCCTAAAACACAACTGCAGCCTCCGATAACGGCTTTGTCTCCCATTCTCTTTGTTTCACACTCATAAAAAGATGAAAGAATTCTCCTCCAAAACTAATTTTTTATCATCCTCTACCTCTGGGGGGCAAAAACTCTGCCTGACTTATTAACTGGAGACGGTGTAAGGGGGAAAAAAAAGAAAAAAAAAAGAAAAAGACAAATCTCCCCAAGTGTAAAAATCTTGAAAAGCTGTCTTTTAACTCTCTCTTGGATGCAGGCAGAAGCTTTGAAATGGCAGCCTGTCACAACTAAGGCTTTTCGGATGGTGTTTGCAAGCCTTTTCCAGCTCTCTTTCTCTCCCTGGTCCTCTCCCAAACACTTAAATCCATCCTTTCATGCATGTATCAGTGTTTCTGTCAGGCAAGTCCAGAATAAACCAAAGTTGCTGGGTTTAAACCAACCTATTTATATGTGAAAATTAGCTTGACAGTTGAAAGGGAACATCTGTAGTTCCAAACACAGAGCGCGCTGGCCAAGGCATTGTTTTAGTGGCTGAGCAGGTGCAGTGAGGTGTCATGGAAAGTCAGGGGAGAACAGGGGGACGGGGAAAGAGGAATAATTTTTTCTAATCAAGGATTCTCTCTGAGCGTGCTCTCTGCTCTGCTTCTGTACTACCACAGCGAGCTGAGAGGATTTTACATTCTGGGTGCCACCTTAGTGTGTATCCTCCCCTGCCAGCCGCTGTGTAACTTTTCTCTTTTAATTAGTGTGGTATTTTAATAGCGTGGCCCCACTTTAGCACTCGGAGGGGATTACTTCAAGTTCCGTGTCAGCTCTCCCCAGCAGAGGCACTGGTGGGCCACGGCGAATACTGAGAGGGCACAGCTATCTGATGTCCTGATATGCGCTCACCTGTCCGCCTCAAGTATTATTACTGCCCACTTAGTCGTGTTATCTGACAGATAAAGTGGCGCGAACACCACAGTGTAACTTCTAAAGCCTAACAACCCCTCGTTAGGTTGCTGCGATGGCACAGCAAGCTGTGATAGGACTCGGGCTGCGACTCTGTGGTTGCTGCTGCTGCTGCAGCAAAGCAAGCGTACACTGTTAACCCCCCCGTAACATGTCAGGGAAATGCTGGGAGATTATTTTGGCGAGCGCTTCCTCCCATCTCCGCTCAGCTCATACATATGTTAATTGGACTTTTCCCCCTCGGGTCTGTGTGCACTTCCAAATCGCTCCCCATATTATGCAGGCAAGTGAATCAGTGTAATCCAGGTGATGCTTGCAGTAGCCAACTGGCAGGAGAATCACCTCCAACTGCAACCTATTACAGGACAGGACTGCGATAGTGCACAGCCAATCTGCAGAAAAACCCCGCCTTCTGTGTGTCTTCACCTGCGGGGCTTTGATCTGACTCCCTTTGCCTCCCTCACATTAAAAACATTTATGTATCATATTAGTCGAGGGAAAGGGAGGTGCAGAGAAAAGGCTATATTAGCATACAGCAAAAGGCATACCCGCGGGCCGTGTCTGTCTACCACTGAATACTTATCACAGGCAGGAGTCGAGCTGAAGCCTCTTTGTGCATTTACAACCAAGAACGTGCTGTTCTTCAAAACAGAGACAAGCAAAAACAGCATGGGGGGAAGAAGAAAGGCGAGCTGGGACGCCTGATCTCGTGACATGTCTCTATCAGAGGTGAGATGACGTGTAGACGCTGCTGTCTCATCCCAACAACTGGTTTATCAACGGGATGAGCGCGACACACAAAGTTTCCTCACATCGACGAGAACACGAGCAAAAACCGAACCGCGGCATTTATTACATGTCGATTCAAGTCAGGCGCCGCAGCACGGAAAGAGCCACAGAAGCAACCAGAAATGAAACCAGAAATGTAGAAATTGGAAGAACCGCATGGTTGATCGTGGCCCAAAGGCACACAACACCCACAATGCCTCGATTTGCTTCTGACACCTTGTTGACCCACATTTCTCTGCAATTTCTGCTCAATGACAGCCCGCGGCCCGCAGTAAGTGGACTGGCGGTCCCTAGCTGCTGTCAATCTGGCTCCCTTGGCACTTACTCTAATTAACTTGATTAGGAATAACAGCACTGGTGATCTCAGGCTGACTTACACACTCCAGCTCCACAACTGTTTGTGAGTCCAATCACAGACACGCAGGCGGAGATGCTCATCAGATAAACATGCAAATGATAAAATATTCTGCACTGAGTCTTGACACCTAAGGTGACTGATTTTTCTTTCCTGCTTTGCAGAGCTCTCTGTCAATGACAACGTGTCTTCCGCTGAGTGATTTTGTGTTAACCTCCAGAGGCGACAGGCAACACATTTCAAGCAACTTGCTCGCACTTGCATGAGTTTTTCTGCACTTGTAATCGTGAACTCCCAGAGACACACAGCTGTGTACATATGAAATGACAAGAGAGCCGTGAATAAAGAATTTGTGTCCGCAAAACTAGATCTTTCATTTGTTCACTCCTAGTTTGTCTGCCAATATGTTCCTCACAGCCTGTCTGCTTTAATGATTTTACAGAATTACCCCTCTACACACCCTCTAAAGCCACACTGCTGCTGTATTTCTATTTTATGAACAGCCTAACTACCAATTCAGAGACCCCTCTCTACTTCGTATTCTGTTAATACCAGACATGAGGCCAGTATATCAGCAGGCTCCAGGGAGCTGTGGTGAGCCGCTTCTCACTACGTCAGTGTCTTCCACCGATTCAAAGCACAGATGAACATGCAGTGAAGCAGCAGATTGACCTGAAGGAGCCGTGGAACGAACCAGGAGGCAAGTTGTGTTACAAGAAATGAAAAAAAAGCAACTTTCTTATTATTATTATCATAAAATTAATAAAATGTACACACTGATAATAAAAGAGCAGAACTGTTTAAACTGCTTCTCAGAGCTTTCTTGTGCTTGTTTGTTGGTCTCTCTCACATTCTGGCCCAACGGCATCCCAGAAGCACGATCAGAACCAAACAACGTGTCGGATTCACGTGATAATTACTTTATTTTTAGATTTAACCTTAGTCACTGTGCCAGCATTAGAAAATCTGATCAGCTGTAAAAGATTCAAAGAAAGAACAAAGTGAGCAGGAAAGAATAGAATAAAAGAAGAAGAAAAGGTTTGGGTGCTGATGTACCAGCAGTGCTCGGGCCTCTAATTATAGCTGAACAACTATTAGTGAATTTCTACCACAGCAGCCCACGCTGCACGCACACCTCCTGGTTTGGTTTGTGCCCATTCCCTGCTGTACTGACATTATACAGGAAAAAAAAACAGGACTTCTTTGCTCAAGCTTAAAAATATTCTTTCACACAATATAATGGAAACCATCTGTATAGATTTACAGTCATTTCTAAATTAACCACAGCAGGTATCTTCTCATATTTTAATGAGAAACAAAATGCAGATTCTGCTGCTGATAACGTTTCAGTGAATGTTCCTGGTTGGCTCTGGTTGGAGAACATGGGTCCAGGTCTGTGAACCAACCCTCCAACCAACATGGTGACCAACACAACGACACACCGAGTTCAGAATAAATAAAATAGTCTTTGACCTTTCCGAACAGTGGATGCGTGAGCAGCTATGTCATCCTGCCTGCCTGTCAGCTGATGACAAATATCTTTTCTTCCTCCAGTGTCACAGGGCTCTTATATTCCATTTCACAATCCAAGGCTGCGGACCTTTTCACGCCGCTTCCCAGCAGCCTGCTCGTATTCACTTCCAGCAAATCCTTCACGGGCTCACGTGTTCTCCAACGTCTGGAAGATTTGTGGCTCGGCCTGGACATAAGTTAATCAGCTAAACGCCACGTGGTGTCTGCATCTCTAAATTGAAGCGCTTTAGATATCAATCAAATTGTTTTCCGGGGAGGACAGCGGTCGGGACGCGAGGGTTTTTGGCACGACAATCCTTTTGTGGGGCTGAGAGGCAACAGGGGAGGAGTGACATTAGGCGCTGTCACCCACATGAAAAGAGATTTACGACCGTGTCAGAACCAGAGAATTTCATCCGTTTGACAGCTGACAGAGCGATCGATCACCCCGCCCATCACACCACTCAGCCAATGAGACGAGAGAAAGAAATAAAAGCCATCATTACTTATCCAATAATGATAATTTAATATATAAGATTCCTTTTCAGACGTGTGAAGTTGGTCTGATTCTGGACATGGTGTGTGTGTGTGTGTGTGTGTTGCTGTCTTTACTGGCACTCACAGTCAGAGCACAATGGAGTGTGTCTGAGTGTGTTCTGTCACATGATCAGCTGTTGGTTTATAACGAGCCGGTGTTTTCGGTCAACATAAGGCAGGGGTGTCAATCTCAAAAACACAGTGGGCCAAAATTTAAAACCTGAACAAAGTCGCGGGCCAACATTGAACAAATGAACCTTTTAATATGGACCGAAACAAATTTTGCTTTAACATTGAATATGGAACAAGCAACGCTTATTACCATACATTATATATAACTTAATAGTGGAGACATGCAAAGTCAAATTATAAATAAAAAAACACATCAGTGGCACAGTGACAGTGTGAAGTCTCTATGCCTACTGTCACAGAGGAGAGGAAGTTTCTGGGTCCTGTCCTGGTTGACGTGTCAAAACAACAACAGGGCATTATGGGATTTGTAGTATTAGCGGTGAATGTGCTGTACAGTATAATACCGGGGGCAACTCTAGTAGTCATTTGGTATTGTCTCGCGGGCCAAATATAGTTACAAAGCGGGCCAAATTTGGCCCGTGGGCCAGAGTTTGACACCCCTGACATAAGGGCACACACATCCTGATGACATGCGTTTCTTGTGTTTGACTCGTTTGGGCAGAGCTGCTGCAGAGCGGACCTGTAACTGGTCTGGACTCAGTCCCACTTACACTCTGGCAGCGAAACCGTCTGAAACAAAGAACGGAGGCTCCAACATGTGTATGAACACAAACACACACTCTTGTACACACTCCTTGCACGCATATCATCTGTCTGACTAAACCAACAGTCTCAGTGGGCACCTACGCTTCCCTCTTTTGATGTTTAATTAAAACCGTATCGGGGGGAGGGTGGCGGCGTACATGGCGCTCTGTTTTGAAAAATATGCAAATGTCAATAAAAATGCATTAAAGAAACATACTACCAGTCGCTGACGGCTGCGATGCACACTGGAAGGGAGGAAGGATGGAGAGAGAAAAGTAAATAACTAAACAAACAGCGAGGGGGGGGCGGGGGTGCTGAGACACCATTTGCCAGAAATAATGAAACAGAGCAAAACATATAAGAGCTCGCGTTGCCATTTCCACGACTTAATTTATTCACAGCTCAGACGGCCGAATAATGCAAATGAGTTGTGGTGCCTCCTGACGCTGACGACTGGAGATAACTTTGGTTTCCAGCTACGCCCCGAACCCCGCAGGATGGACACATCTCGCTTCGTGGGCTGCTGTTGCAACAACAACGACAACATGGACAGCAGCTCAACAAAATCACAGCAATCTCCTCGTTTGAGGTAACGCGACACCAAGCAGCACCAGCAGCAGATGACTCCTGCTTTGTTATGCAGCTTTACGAGAAAGAGCAAATGGAAGGAAACACTTCTAGTTCTGGTTCAGGCCTTCAAACCACCTCTAAAACGATCAGGGATGCACTTGGACTAATACACTGTATATGTTAAGGTTTTAAAAGACTTCCCCAATTATTGGAGTGAATCTCCACATTAAACCAGCCCTCCATCGCTGGGAATAGTAAACAGACAGACCGAGTGTGCCGACGCCTCGTGCAGATTGGGTCTGAACGTTTTATGATATGAGCTGAACTCCTGCCAACCTTATTTCACAGCGTTCGTCTACTTGAGTGGAGGGCTGAGTTCACTGTGCTTGGGGGGGAACTTATCTCTTATTGAATCTTTTATTTCTGTTCATTCTTCTTTTATTAGCAAAGTGCATTTTGTAATATATTCAGCTGGCAGGCGTCTTACTTCCACCAGACAGAACGCTGATAATGGGCAGATCTGCATCATCGGATTACGCTCAATGACAACGTGTTTTAATATTCAATGCTTTGAAAATAATTTATAGTTACAGTACCTGCGCTTGACAACTCAGGAGTTGTCCTGGCTCAGAGCGATACGCAGTACAGGCCGTATAGAAGAGATGTAGTTACCATGACAGCGTCAACCGGGGTATGAACGGCCTCCTTAAATCCTCAAATCTGACATTTAGTCACCGTCTTCTTTTGAAACTGACGTGATGAGCAAGGATCTGGCTGAGCTACTACGCATGGTAGCAGCATCTCAGTCACCAGACAGCCTGGCTGAAAACATACCCCACCTTGTCTTTTATTTTACACTCTATGGGAGGATGATCTACGGAACGAACACCATGCTGGTGTTCAGAAAGCCCTGGAACTAGCAAATGAGACCATGAACTTATGTGGAAAATGTTTACTGAGGTAACAAGCAAGGTCGTTTTCTCACAAACTTTTGCACAATCTCACTTCTTGTGCAACGAGAACAATCGCCTCCTGCTGGCTGTTAGAGAGAATGAAGGTTTAAGCTACTTCTTGAGACGAGGTCTCCTGTGTGACGGTGTGATGAGCTACATCAGGGGTGCCCAATCCTGGTTCTCGAGAGCCCCTATCCAGCATGTTTTAGATGTTTCCCTCTTCCAACACACCTGATTCACATGATCAGCTCTTCATCAAGCTCTGCAGAAGCCTGATAACGATCCTGATGATGTGAATCAGGTGTGATGGAAGAGGGAAACGTCTAAAACATGCTGGATAGGGGCTCTCCAGGACCAGGATTGGGCACCCCTGAGCTACATGCACCACCCTAACCTCCATCGCTCTATTGGCTGCCCTGCCACACACCAGACACGCCATTCTTCGCTTCGGCCCATTTCACATGAACACCAAGCAGCTTGCCCAGACGCTAAGATGAAACTCCGGCTCTGTGACCTTTGCGGTTAATAGCAGTGTTTATACTGAATCAAAAATCAAGCGACACAATCTTTATGACGAGGTGAGTTCTAGGAGTTGTGATATTCCTGCTTCACTACGACACCCTGTGACAAAAAGGAACAGCCGACATCTACCATCCAGATCGTAGCTACAGTGAACTGAATCCACTGTGCAACATCACCTAAATGTCAAATAATTCAGAATTGTAACACCTTACAGTGATTGCATGGCTTAGCAGCAGGGCATCTATTCAGACAAATTGGAAATCGCAACTATAATTATTTTAATTCCAGTGATAACAGGTTGTCTAACTTGTGTACCAGCGACGGCAGGTCTAGTCACTGTCTTGTTGTTTTTCTATCTTCTCGGGTATTAATAGCGGTGAATGGTAAAGCTATTTTTTAATTTAGTTAAAAGTCTGGAGACAAACAGATTCCTAATGCGGTATTTCTGCTCACCGATGGAAGAAAGAAAATGGAGCTTTGCACTGTTGCAGGCTTTCATATGACTTTCCTGATGATGGAGGAGGAACTGTTCTGGCAGCAGTGAGGTTAGAGGCTGGCATGCACTACAGCATGCATTAAGAAGAGAGTCAGAGGTGAGCAGCGGTTAGGAGGGTAGGGCCAGCACAAGCTTTTCTTTCTTTTTTTTTTTTTGTTACTCGGGAAAGAAAAGCAGCAAGAGCGGGAGACTTCTCCAACCTCACGGATCACATCTTTGCAGGAGGGTAAACAGAAGGAAAAGACATTAATGACACAAAGAGACACACAGACAGAGAAGGACTGAGGGAAAAAGACAGCAGTACAAGACCCCTCCTGTTAGGTCCACACGGAGCAGGGGAAGGCTTCGCCCCTCAGAGTCCGCCTGATGAGGTCGCCCACTGGGTGACCCCACTCTCCACCTGCAGCCAGACAGCCGGGGAGGCGGCCACATGGACAGAGACAGACAGACAGACTGACTGACGCACTGAAACAAGAGAGAATAGCTTTTTTTTTTATACAAGAAAAGCACACAAGACAAAAAGACAAAGACAGAGGAGGAAAAAAACAAAAAAACGACAAGAGCCACTGAAGTGGAAGAGTGGCACTAGTGAAGGAGTAGAAGACAGAGGGCAATGAATGAAACATGAAGGTGGCGTTTGGTTTTGGCTGATGCGTTGGAGATGGAGGGATGCAGCGTGTCAGATGGACGGGAGGTGAACGAGTGGAGGCACGCTTTGTATAAGGAAGGCATCTCGTCTGAGTTACCCAACACCCCCTCACAGAGCATCACCAGCCATGTCAGACACTTTTCAGTAGCTAGCTTGAAGATTCAGGAGGGAAAATACATTTAAATAAGTACGCCAAGAAGAATTCAGCATTAACTCATCGCTTCTCCTTCCTGTCCCCAAGCTCCACTCACCACAGGGCCCTGGATGCTTGACGGGGATGAGGGTCCTGCTCAGACACTCCGCCTTGCGTCGCACACATTCGTTGGTGTAGGTGTGGCCGTCCTTGCCGCACACGGGCTTGTAGGTGCCGTCGCACTCGATGGGATCGCAGGAGCAGCGGGCGTTCAGCTGCTCCACCAGACACACGGCGTTGAAGAGACACTCCTCCTTGCACTCCTCTGGAAGAACACACAAATGAAACCACGATCAGCGGACTGTCCTATCCAGGGACGTGGAACCCTAACCCACTCCCCCCTGTGCCCTGTATGAAAGCATCTCTTATTGAGGTTTTTCCTTTCATTTGTTCAGACGCTGATTAGGCTTTTCAGAGCCGTCTCGGATTCTCTACCCGTGCGCCGACCGGTCACCGCGGCGGAGAGGGCAGAGGAAATACTCAGCAGGTGTGGGAGAAACAACATATTTAATTGATTGTTCTTCCTCCTGTGTGACACACCGCCGGTCCAACCACGAGGAAATGAATCAGTTTTCATCCAAACAGTAATTACGTGACTGATTCACTGAAGGTGAGTGAAAGCTCCTCTTTCAGGAGAGCAGGTTCAGCCTTCAGTGAAAATACATGAAGGAAACACGTCAGAATAATAAAGTTATAAGGGGGACTAACCAGCACATGTAAGAGCCGTGAGCATACAGTGAGGTGACAGAAGAGGTCCCAGGACAACAACTGCATTGAATCACCGTTTGATGGTTTATTCATATTTCATGACTGTGTTTGTTCACAAATGTTAAATTGGTGCAATTCCTCGTATAGAAAGTGACATTTTTTTTTCTTTTTCTAAGAGGGAAGGTGAATTCTGTAGTCCCTGGTATTTATCGAGCACAGGGGTGCCCAATCCTGGTCCTGGAGAGCCCCTATCCAGCATGTTTTAGATGTGTCCCTCTTCCAACACACCTGATTCACATGATCAGGATCGTTATCAGGCTTCTGCAGAGCTTGATGATGAGCTGATCATTTGAATCAGGTGTGTTGGAAACATCTAAAACATGCTAGATAGGGGCTCTTGAGGACCAGGATTGGGCACCCCTGATCTAGCACATGTTAAAACCACTAAACATCAACCAGAGAGGTGACTGAAGGATCCGAACCCCACGATGATCACACTTTACTACAGTAGTTATAGCTGTGGTGATGGTTCAGTTCAGAGAAGTGCTGAAAACAAGCAGACTTGGCAAGAAACTTCATGAAAGGACACCTAATGACTGTGTGTTAACCAAAGAAAACTGCCTGCACCAAGTTTTCTTTGGCTCCCTCCAAACTTTTATAATAATGTTCCTCCATAAAAACTTTATCAAAACGTTGGGGTTAAAGTCGAAACTATTACAGTCATTACATTTGGCCTCACTAAGCAGAAATCCACTGCAGAAATTAAGAAAAAAAGAAAGAAACACTGGTAATGTGAAATGGCAAATTTGCCACTGAAGTGAAAAATTCAATTTGAATCCGGCCTCTGTTCTGGAGGCACCGACTAGACTTTGAATTTATTTCATTCCTGATCAGTGGATCAAATTTGTACAGCAATTCAATTCCTTCTTCTCTTTTCTTTAAAAGCCTGTCATGCCACACTTAATTACATCGCTGCTGTATCTGAGTGAGAGGCCTACAAGGATGAGCAATGCCATGGTTGCGAGTTGAAATGGCCATTTTCATTAGTTACCAATTTGTAATTTGCTTTGGGATATGATTTCATGCATCTCTGTTTCAAATTGAATTATTCTTTCATTTGAAAAAGACGCAGCAAAGACGGGTGGGAAAAAAAAAAGGGGAAATGTTCATCCCCTTGCTCACATGCATGAACATGTTGGCGCTCACATACCGACATCCAACTCACGGCATTAGTTAGGCCGTGATTTGTGCCATTTAAGCCCTCACGGTCGTCTGTCAGGCTGTCAGGCGGAGCAGACGCTGCGCGTTAGCCTTCGTTGCTGCTGGTGCAGAGGCTCGTCCTGCAGTGATCTATTATTGTCGTCGGCATTGTCAGGGGGTCTTAGAGCGTGGGTGGGGGTCCCAACACAGCTGTGGCTTTGTGGGGACTTGCTGACAACACAGCAGGAAAATTGGATTTCCTCCGATGGCTATCAGACGTACAGTAAAAGCTGACAGCTCTTTGTTGACTAAGGCTTAAACTCCGTGTTCTAATAGCACAGATAACAGCCCTGGAAGCTCTTATCAGTCCAGAGGAGGCTAGTGCTAGTAGGGATACCGACTTTAACCCCCAGACCTCGGAGGCATTCATCTCCGGATCATGAAGGAGGATCCGGTTACAGAGCCTAACTTTAACAACGGTCCACCTGCATCTCTTAAAACCTGAACAGAAATGAAGCATGCAGATACGTATAACGACGTGATGCAGATGCTTCACCACTGGAACTGATTGTGATAAATAGGCTCATTTTGAAGTCAATATTAATAAAAACAATAACAGTGACTACTATTTTGGCCATAATGGTGGAGACACAGATGTATGGAAATGTTTCAGCCGTAGACAGGCTGCTGCTGACCAGAAACAGGTTCAGGTCAGTTTGCAGTCGTTGCCACCGACGAGGCAACACATCTAATTAGTGTGAGCAGTGAGAGCAGACCACGACGTTCTGTATGACGAGTGCAGAGCCAGAGCTGATGTGACCCGAAGCGAGGAACTATTTCAGACGCCAGCGTTCACACTCAGAAAGTCTTCACAGTCCATTTTACATAATTGTGTGTTTTTTATGCCGATGTGTCCCTTCGCAGAATCACACCAATTATTCTAAAATGATGAATTCTTTCAAAATAAAACGATTCTAGTCATCTTGTAAAAGTTCCTGTATTTTG
>NW_007578007.1:414199-430479 GCF_000690725.1 Stegastes partitus | reverse complement strand
TAGAACAAAAAGTAAGAACAATAAATGACTAATTTGTCAGTCACACTCGACAAACGGTTTCTTAGCTCTGCATGTAAAGAGTTTTAAATCCTTAGCGTGATCCTGGTTCAGCTTGTTTTTCACCAGAACTCTCTACAACTAATGTTTATGCATGACTTCCAGTCCTCTCTAGAGACCAACAAGGTTGTCCTACCCAGCCTTCTGCACTGTCCCGCGTGTATCTTCTTGAGCTTGATGCCTTTCTGGATGCCTGTCGCCGTCATGACGCACTCGCTGGGGTAGGTCTGGCCGTCGCTGGCACACAGAGGCTCATCTTCTGGGGGGCAAGAGTCCGGCGGGCCAAAGATGAGGGGCTGGCGGGTGAGAGCCTCCACCCGGCACACGATGTTCAGGCTGTTTTCACTGTCTTTACAGGGGTCTGTGGAAACACCAACAGTCATCAATGTATGCTGCAACAGAGAACGGCATGTAACACAGTCTGATGTGGGAAACGACAGAAAAACAAATAGTTTTTTTTATGAATTAGACTCGAGGGGGATTTATTATCAAAAACATCTCTGACCAAGAAAAACCAGAACAGACTGTGATGTGTCCTGGCTTATTTAACTGTTAAACTCCTCTCCAAGAAAACTTCTGACGCCCTGTTGCCTGTGTTCTGTAAGCCGGCTTTATCAATAGTAAACAACCATATGTGTATTATGTGTTTACCCGGATATTTGGTGAATCTGTTATCAGCTCATGTTAGACATAATCAGCCTAGGAGAGGAGAGGAGATAAGGAGAGGAGATAAGGAGAGGAGATAAGGAGAGGAGAGGAGAGGAGAGGAGAGGAGGAGATCTGTCTCACAGATGTTATCAGAGGCCCTGAGAGCAGCTCAGAGTGGGACCTCGGATGTGAAAGGGAGACAAGGAAACAGATGAAGAGACAATCGGTTTGTATTGCTCCCTTGCACCTCCCCTCATTCCAGGGGAGCGCTGGTCTGGCATGCTCGGCCCTATCAGCCCGTGATCATAATGGAATTGGTTTGTGGATGTGTGGGATGGGGGTGTTGCTCCTTGAAACGGGAGCCCAGGCTTTATCCTGCTCGCCACGCTTTCAGCATGTGGGAAGACAAAGGATTTATGTAGCACCGTGACATATTAAATCACTGCCAAGCTGCCGGCGAGTCATTCAAAACACACCAAGGATGAAACACCCTATCATCAGGAAAGGAGTAGAAAGAGAATGAGAAATAGAGAATATGGGGAAATGGTTTCCAAAGACCTCTGGCAGCGATACAACCAGTGACAATGCTGGGACACAAAAAGGAGCAGGGCGGTTTGGATGCAGAGGGCCGGGAGGCGGAGTGACCGCTAGCCAGGCCTCGGATTGTTTTCTATCAGCACAATGCAAAGGCTTGCAGAGACTAGCAACCGAGCAAACAGGGGTTTTATCGTAATGCATGCAGTGTCTCTGCATGACGCAGTGCCTCAGCCGCCAGCCAGACCATTATCTGAGAGAGAGACCATTACCTCCCATTAACTGAGAAGAACAGCTTCCAGGATCCATGCTTTTCTCTAGCTGAGCAAGTAGGGTAATTACGAGAAGAATGGCCTGTTTGCTGCAAAAACTAGCAGCGCAAATAAATCAACTGCATTTGTCTGGCGAGGGCTAGCAACTTGAAATAGCCAAGGCTTGAGATGAAATGGCTTTAGGAAGATTTAGAGGAGCATCAGGGCCGACTGGTCCCCTGAGCCTTGGCCCTCCCTAAGGAGCACAGGGCAGCTCAGGTCACGTCGGCTGACTCGTGCTGAATTTATACGATCAA
Organism: Stegastes partitus; assembly: GCF_000690725.1. Classification (NCBI taxonomy): domain Eukaryota; kingdom Metazoa; phylum Chordata; class Actinopteri; family Pomacentridae; genus Stegastes; species Stegastes partitus. The sequence continues at coordinate 428,672 of NW_007578007.1, read as the reverse complement.
CCTTCTGCCTGTGGATCTACGCATCCATCTCTCATTGCCCACCACTCTACTCTGTCTCCTGCAGGCTCCTGTTGCTAAGAAAGAGAGTTAGTGTCTGCTGCTTTCCCTCCATCTGGCTTGCCACAAAACAAAAAAAGAACTCAAAAGTTGAGCGCCTTGGGAGTAAACAACTACTGCCTGATGATAACAAGGAATCACAAAAAAAAAAAAACCCAGACAAAGATGACAGTTCTGAAGACATGCGTGGAGAACACAACAAGTCAAACCGCAGGAGTACCTGAGCAATGCAAAGCTACCTGAGTGAAAAATGAGAATTAGCAGAGGTGTGCCCTAAGTGGATGTGTGGAGACAACAGAGCAGGGCTAGTAAACAAAGGAAAGAAGAGGAGGAAGTCTTTTATTAAGCATTTCCACAATCTAAAATTTCCTCTCTGATTACACCATTACAAAAACCACAAGGTTTTGTGCTAATCAGACAAATGTGAAGTCGGTATCTGACTGATGGGCACGTGTCACTATTAGTCACTATTCCCCCTGCAGTACGAAGCCCTGCACACAAGCCTGGCCTGAGTTAAACTTCTGTATTCTGTGGATATATGACACATTTATAATGCAATTAAATATAGAATAAAGTCATTTTAAAGAAATATCACAACGTTAAACTTAGATGTGATTAATGTCGCAGACGGAAAGATACATCACACACGATTAGGATCAATGGCGACTAAAAAAACGGAAGATCTAACAATTATTTCAGTTTCTGGCGCTGATAAATGAAGTCACTTTGGTGATTTTTTTCTAAAGACAAGATGTCTGTCAGACCCAACGGGGGGGGTTTTGGGGTTATTGCTCAACTGATAAAAAACAAAAATCCTAAAGGAAACGAGCAGAGTACTCACCGCAGTGTCCTTGGTACTGCACGCGGATGTTCTTCTGGTTCTTGCAGGCGTGCTGATGGAGCTCACACTCATTGGGGTAGTCCTTTCCATCACTGCCACACACTGTCTGCTCAGGCTTCCCCTCACAGCCGAGGGGGCACATGCATTTAGCCGACAAGCCGTCTGAAGACTGGACACAGGTGCTGCCGTAGCTGCAGGTCACCTCGGTGCAGGGGTCCTTCAGAGCTGCAGACAGACACACAACACATGACAACAGGGTTTAGTCAGAAGCAGAGGACTGTACATCTGTCAGCGTGCCAGCACACTCACACAACTACTGTACGCTCGAGTGCATCGTGGATGACAGGCCACCCCATCTAAGTGGCTGCTGGTGCACTTTTAGAGGCCGGTGCAGTTATTCTGGTTTTGAAGAACTACTTGACACCTCTGGGCTGTGATGCACTGACACAGCTGTCTACTCATACAAACAAGAGCAGCGTGAACTGAATCAGAAGCTTTGCAGCAGATTCACTGTTGCGATGCTCAAGCGTGCTTTAATCGTCCAGTGGTGAAAAGTGACCCAGTGAATATTTACCTTTACACAAATGAGATCAGGAGGGTGGAGGGTGGAGGGTACCCCCTCTGGGGACTTGGCTCCACCCGAATTAAACAGCGTGTCACTACCACAGGGTGACTTATTCCAATGATATCAGAAGGTGCAACTCTTCATTTTGCCTGTTTGCCACCAATGAGGGCAGTTCTTGGGCCTCATATGCTCAACAAAAGGAAGCTATGAGATTACAATCTCACAGCCCGATGCATATTTATGGCTGCGCTCTCCCACGACGTCGGCAGGCCTCTCATTTCCGAAGCCTGTCACTTTTAAAATAAATATTTAACCACGTCTGATATCGTCCCCCTTTGGTTTACAACCAACATCAATGAATTTAATTTAAAGGGGGGGAGTGTACATATTGGATCACAAAGTCTTTGCTGTGCATTTTGCTTTTTTTTATTTATTTATTTTCACCTCTCCTCATTTTGAACAGATGACAATAGCCACATGTGTTTCAAATTCACCTTTTTTTAAATTTAATACCTGCCTCCAGAATGAAATGGCATCGGCTTGTTATTAAGAGACTGGATGTGTGCAGGAAAATATATTATGGATGTGTGAGGAGACAGGAGTGCTACGGGGAGTGCTCTTGATCAAAGGATATCCCCCTACCTTGCTTTCCTCATCTTCATGACACATTTTCCCCCCCTTTTCTTTTTTTTTTTTTTTTTCTCTCTCCTGTCAAGTTCTTTTGAGGTTTGAGGTGAGTTAGACTCGTTAGCGAACACTCTTTTCATTGTATATTTGTGCCGTATTGCAGCAGGAACTTTGAAACTGACTCTAGACCTAATATACTTCAAAATGAGGTACCGGATTAGAGCTGCGACTGAGGGAGACTGAGGCTGTAAAATGACTGAAATCAGAAGTCATTACTGGAAATCAGACGTCTCTGTGAGCCGCTGATGGCATTTCAACAGCAGCCGTGTGGACCAGACGGCGACTGTGATGCTTGGACCAATCCTGCACATGAACTCTGAGACACCGGTGACTGTGGGACACGGGGCTGCAGTAATGATCTTGTTATATGTGTCAGAGCAGGTAGAGGGTCGTGGTAAATCACAAACACAGCTTACATTCCCTACGCATTCACAGAATAGTTTTAGTATGCTGAACCAGAGTGCACGCTAACAGATAAAGCATACATCCAAAGCCCCGCTGCTGTATGGAAGCTGCATCCTGACTGTTTCTGCAACACGGCGGTTGTTAAGGCGAAGGTGGCCGTCACCGCTACCGAGGAGGAAGATGAGTGAGACACCCAGTGATCCTCCTCTGCTGTAAGGAGGGCCCCTGTTTGCTTTGAGACAGTGAACAGCATCCTCCTCGCACTTCTTGATCTCATTAAATAATAGCCTGGGCTTTCTCTCTCTCTCTCCCCAGCGTTCCCCTCCTGCCAGCAAAGCCAGCATGTTGACAGGCAGCGAGGGGCGGGAGTGATAGGAAGGGCCACGAGAGCGAGGTAGAATAGGAAGAGGAGGTGGGGCTCTTGATTTGAATGCTAACAGGGGCTGATTTGGATACGAAGCCCGGCTTCGATGGGGCGTTAGTGCAGATAAGCCTCCTTCCTCAGACTCAGACAAGCAGGCAAATTGCCTGGGCGAATGTGATCGGTGTAACAAGCACCAATGAGGAAAAAAAAACCCAGACAGAGGGAGAGAACATGATCTCCACAGCAAACTTTAGGGATTTCTTGCTTATATTTTCTCATTATCATGTAAAAAGTGGCAAAATGAGGAGAAAACACAGAGCTGGCTTCGCTACATTAGAATGATCCTCGCTGCCAATTAGAGCCGTCTCCCTCGCCGGAGTAAAGCTCAGCAAAGTTTAGACTGCAAGGATAAAGAGAAAAACAGATCAGGACATGGACAGACAGAGATGAATACAGCAAGTGACAGAGAAGCAGCAGCATTCCAGCACAAACTCAGAGAGAGACGACATCTGTAGCTTCTGATGAGGCAGGAGAGACGCCCCAAAGAAACACTGACACTATGGGGCCCAATTAAAAGAAGATTTCTTTATATATTTACACAAATGCTGAAACTGACTTCTAATGGAGGCTAAACTTTGAGTTATTTAGATTAGTTGGTGCACTTTTCTAAAATCCACCTCCTTTGAAAACACTTTGGACTCCTTCCTGTCAGTCCTGAGTTTTAGGGGCTCTTCTCACTGAACAGTTCCTCTGGTTCCAGTCTGATCATGAGCTTGCAGCAGCTGATTGGACGCACATTCTGGTATTGTCTGCTGGTTAAGGGACACATTGCGACCGGACTACCTGTGTGCTTAATGTGATAAGCTGTGGTTGTGATAAACTGCTGCAGGAACAGATCAGCACTGCTTACTTTAAGGTGTTTGCGTTCAGACTGAAGACTTGCCGACATAAATGTCAAATGCAAAGTGAAGATAAAGAGACAAGAAAAAGGACATAAATCAGCCAAATACTGCAGCTCATCTCAAAGCTTTTTTGACTTCAGTTTAGCGACAAGAATGAAAATAGAGAGTTCTGGAGACTAGACGTCACTACACTGTTTACAGCTGCTCTAAAAAGAATAACGTTTTATTTAACGGTTCTTCAGAGGCTCTCTGGTAGTTTGGTGAGCAGGGTCTGGGTGACGGATTTAGATTTGCTCACTGGAAGTCTCCTACTCTGAAGATACCGTATTTCATACCTTACTTCTCGCTAACTGATTGAAGTAGACAGAAATGTTAATAAATGGCCAACAACTATGTTCGTGTGTATAATAATTTGATTAAAATGTTCAAACAATCGCTTATTTTTTAAAAGAGTTTCCACCGTATCGGGTGAAGCCATTTATGGGCCTGGAGGAACCATTTCGATGCTTCTTTGAGGCACCTATGGAGATTCTTTAATTAACTCTTCTCTGAAATAGCTTTTTAAAGAACCTCTTTTGTGGCCGAAACGTTCTTGGTTCCAGTTGGCATTTCTTCTTTTCTGAGTGTAGACTTTAAATGTCCAGTCTTTTTGAACTGAAGCTCTGGAGAATTGTGCTTTTGTGTGGACGAGCCTAAACCTCAAAATGTTTGGAGCACACGTTTTCTTCTGCAAAAAAAAAAAGCTCCAAACCCCACATTAAAAGTCAAAATGCATGCCGAGGAGAATATATGACAACTGTGGAGGGAAACATTTGCACCGCTGGCTGTGTAGTTTGGTGCAGAAGTGTCGGTAGTTTAATTACAGAGTGCAGCGTCTCTTTATTGAGTATTACTCTGACATGAAAACTGAACCTTCAGCACGACGCTGAAGAGCAGCTGATAGGGGGTGACTGCTCCCAGAAAAGTGGGGCAGAGGGGTTTGGAGAATGGGGATTACAGTGATCCTCTCCCCCTCTCATCTTTCCCCCTGGCAGCCAGCAGACAGCCAGGCAGGTGGGGAGCTCTGCCGCTCTCTGATCCACTGTTTTGTGCTGCAGTTTATTAATGCTTCATTAGGGACAGGGAGCTGTCAGCGCCGTGCTGGCTTTACTTGATGCGCTGCCACCACAGCACCAGCAGCAGTCCAGATGTGTGTGTGTGTGTGTTGGGATTCATATATGCCAGTGCACGTGTAGACGCAGCCGTGGAGTCGAGATAAGTCTGAAGTGAGTTTGTGTTGTCATGCACGCATATCTGTGCATGTGCGTGTTCTGTGTGTGTTGTGCTTCCTGTTGTGCTGGTAGTGAGAAGGCTAATCAAATGCAATGATGCAAAGTGGGGGGGACCTGGCAGTGTGTGTTCTAATCAAGAACCCCCCACCCCCACCCCAATCACTACCAGGAGATGAGACAGACAAAAATAAGTAAGATTGGAAGTGAAACCGAGTCTGCAATGAGGGATCTCAGTTAAAGTATTGAGAAACTACTCCGATATTCAGTAAAACATTCATACAGTTGCAGTAAAAATGCAGAAATGTGCTTATTAAGGCCTTTTCAGACCAGAGATGTGCAACACTGCTGCTTCATCAGTCGGTTACCGTGACGGCATTGATGCTGAAGATGCTGTTGTTCTCTGGAGACGCCACATTCATCCTGCTGCTGTCTGATGGTCTTTAATAAACTCAGAGGAAAGTCTCCTGCAAACAGCTGGAGGCAACAGACTGGCATGTTAACATTCAGAACCTGGATTACTACTTTTACTTTTTTGCTCTCTGGTATGTCGTGTCTCAATGTGGCTGCATGCAGCACTCATGCCATGTTGACAGTGATACGGTTACATATCTAGTCAGGTTGTCGTGACTTGTGAGGAAACGTGAGCAGACGTGAAGCCGGTGTGTCCACATGCTGCCAGATTAATGGAAAGCAGTTCATGTCTGCAAGAGCTTTTTGCTTTAGAGTCAATTTTTAGAATGTACTTTTATAATAAAACAAGTGGCTTTTGCTTCTCATCAATTAGCAACGCTGACACTAACTAGATGCTCATCTGTCCCGGTATCTTAGCTTGGAACACTTTACAGTGCCCTAAAAGGACCAAACCAGAAAAGAGAAGTGAGTATGAGTCTATGAAATGTCAATGTTTACTGTGTTTATTATGTTTACGTCAAGGGTTTGTCATTTGGGGAAAAGTGCAGTGAGTCAGCTGCAGAGTGACAGAAAAACAGAGTACTGGTGCACTTTAAGGCAAAAAAAAAGGAGAAGCTGGGCACGTGAAATGCAAGAGGACCACAACAATGGACACTTGGCATTGTTTGAATAAGCAAGTGAGGAAAGAGGAAAAGAAAGCCAAGGATAGATTGGATTTAGAAAAAAAAAACGGCCGACAGCAGATGAAGAGGTGGTGTGGAAGTCGTAAGAGAGGAGTGTGCGGAAGTGAGATAAGGGAAAAGGTCAGAGAGGGGGCAAGAAAAAGGCAGCATGGAACGGTCAGAAAATTAACAGACAAGATCAACAAACACCGAAATCCAAGAACTAAATATGGATGAGAATGTGCAGCCAGACATCCAAACCAAGCGATGAGGAGCAGGAGGCAGGGACTGAGGGAAGGCCAGAGGATTAGCCGTCCTACACACACACACACACACACACACACACACACACACACACACACACACACACACACACACACACACACCCTCTCCTCACTGTCTCTACTGCGAGGCCAATGGCTGGGAGATGATTCTCCATGTTTGATGTAGTTCTTCAAAGAGGCCCACTGAACAGCAGCTGTTGCTCTCTTTTACACGCTTTGCTGTTTTTACCCTTGAGAATGGAAAATGAGCCACAAACAGCCCTCATCATCCTCCAGTCCCGGTCACACTCACAGTGAAGGCGTGGCGCATTAGGACAGTGTATCCGGACAAACGGAGGCGCTTTAGGAGACAGAACAGGGTCTCTAAGACAATAACAGGGTCCAGCTGATCGATGTTTAGAGAACACGCCAAACACGACGGTAAAATGCTGAAATGTTCAATTACTCAGTTCTGTTGCACCGTCGCTGTCATTCTCCAGCGGCAGATAGCTCACGCTTGAAAGATGCAGTAAAGCACAGGTGGGTGCTGGAGTGACTGCACAAGCCCATTTACTCTGCTGAGTGACAGAATGAAGGCAGGACGGGATTAAAGCGTCTGAACGTGGCATTTATGACAAACACAGACGGAGACGTACGGGTCCCTCAGAGGACAGCGCACAATTTTACAAAAAAAAAAAAACTTAAATTGTTTAGTTAAACAAATGTTAACACATCTAAGAAATGTCTTTTAGAACAAAAGGCTCACGGAGCCTCGTGTGGCTACACCCCCTTGTGTTTGATAATCGGCACAATCTAGACAGGATTGAACACCATCGAGGCAAACGTTTCAGAGGGAAAAGGTCAGTGACGAACCAGCAACCCTCCAGCGAGCAAGACTGAAATGAAATGAAGAACCTGCTGAATGTGGTGTCCTGCTCATTAGGCTGCATACGGCATCGTCTCAGCATCAACGTGCACGACAGTCACATCACGGGACGGCAACGTGCAGCGAGGCAGACTGACGGGGAGTCTGTCTGATAGACCACTTCATAGGTTTTCAGTGTTTTGTGTGATAAATATGCTAACTGTGATCTCAGTATGTATCAAAATCAGCCCGTTTAGCATCTTGGCCATAAGCGTTCACCTGTGTGGCTTCAGAAAGGACGATGCTGACCAAGAACAGACCCTCTGTCAGCAGTCACCACACCAGGTGACACCATTAACGTGTTTGACCATTTAAAGCAGCACCACAGAGCTCCGTATGAAGAAAGTCAGGTCTGAACCCACCCAAAGCTAAACACCAGTCTGACACCAACGGTCCATCATGGTCCTAATCAGGCTTAAAGAAAATGTGGTGATTACATTCTGACCAAGTGAGTGGTTGATGGATCAAATACGCTCACTCGGGTTCAGCAGAACAAGCTGAAGCACAAAACTAAAGCATGAGCAGCTCATGGCATGGCTAACAGACTGTGAATGGTTCATGTGTCAAACAATCCAGACAGTTAAACTGTGACGACTCACTTTATCTCAAACCTGTGATCCAGATGAAACCTAAGAGGTGAAGACAAACAGTCCTGATGGACAGTCTCTTTAACCTCAGGGCCTCTGGTCACCTTAAGAGGCTGCCGGGAGAAGTCGGCACCACCGATTGGAAACCTGTCAGTGCTCGTACCAAGAGCTGTGTCTCTTGGATTAAGGCTTTTAAAAGCAACAAAGAAGATCTTGGCGGCAAAATAAGTTGAGGAGTGTAGTCGGAGATGCTATTAGGGGCTCTTTGTTTACCTCTTTGAGGCCAGGATCCACATAATCAATAATGCATTTATGTTGCTTTCAGGTGTTGAGTTCTACGCTCGGCACCACTGGACCAAGAGATGAAACAGGTTAGACCCGGTTAGCAGCACACATTTACAGCACAGCAAGGGCTCACTGGTGACATGTGTTCATCACTAAAAGATCTGAGAGCCACAAACAGGAAACATGACTTTAGGAAAGCTTAAAACCTTTGAGCCGATAAACTGACAGCAAAATGAAAAGAGAGCTGTGCATTCAGAGCCACCGTGGCCCCACAAACACACACGAGGACTCATTTCAGCACATATGCTGCAAGTTTCCTGTCATTAGCTCCTGATTAACGGAGCCGGCGATGGTGCGAAGCCAAAATCAGCACTGATGCGCAGCGAAGCGTTGGCTCATCATACTTGGCCTTTGCCATTCAAACGCTTGCTAATGAGTGATGGCCGCTGGGCACAATATGCCGTTCAGAGCTGCTACAAAGTCAGCTGCAGTGGGTGTTTGGTCCTCAACACAAACAGGCACATCTGTGTGAGGACGGCATCAACGCACACTCCACATGAATGCATGATAAGCTCAACGTCTGACAACTCACTGCCTTATCTCGCTTCTCAACTGTGGGATGTAAATACATGTCTGCTTGAGAGTTCTCTGTCAGCAAAACATATAAGAGCAGCTCCATCAGTAACCATCCTGTGAAGGCAGATATTAAGTCAGTGGTTTCAATCTGGGGCGAAGGACTGTGTAATGGTTATAAGGAGAAGGCGATCCTCGTGAGGACTAAGCGGTGCATAGATAATGGATGAATGGATGGATGGGGCTGGGCAACGCAGCTGAAGATGTTCAAATGCTGATAAGTGGAAACACTTTGAAATAAAGACCAGCAAGTACTTGGAACTTAACCACTGGTAATATTTCTTATGATAACACAACAATAAAAGACACACTTGGCTGGATGGTGACACCTCCCTGCACCGACCTCCACTGGACGTCAGACCTGTCATCGCTGAGGTGGAGGCGGTGGGGAGACAGGAGTGTCCAGTCATGAGCCGGGCCAAGAACTTTTTACTTTTTTCTTGCAGGGTAACTGTGGCTCCCTGCTGGCCTGAGCCACCACCAGGGCAGGTCTAAGGTGTGACTGTGGAGGCCCAGGTGGTGCTGGGCTGGAGAGGCCTGCCTAGAGGTCCATGAGGAGAGTGATGGAGAACACCACGCTTCAGTATTAAGGGATATAACAGGCTGTTCATGAGGCAGGGAGGCTCTGAAACTACTGAACCTTCTATCAAACTACCTTCTTACTGGTGTTGACGAAGTGTCTGTTGGAGGACGACAAAACTAATATTTACTTTTGTTTTTTCATGACTCTACTCAAATCTTTTAGTTCATTCTCATAAATTAAACACAGTTTCTTCTGCATGTGCCATTTAAAATGATCCAAAAACTAGTTTGCTTTAACCAGATTCTGCGTCGGGTCGCCTGTGATGTTTGACTCTGTTTGTAAAATTAAAAATCATACAAATGGAACTGATAAAAATGTGATAGTTTAGCAAAATGACTACATGAATTTTTTTTTTTTTTAAATTGCCAAAACAAAAACGTCATCATTAAGCAAAGTCAAACTCGTTGTGCAGCTGTGACCGACAACCATGTGGCAAAAGGTCGTGGGTGTTTCAGCTGAACAGGAGCAGATAGAAAACATTAACTCGTACAGCGTCTATAGGATGTCCTGTTTTTCTGGTGTTCTGGAAAACGTTGTACATGTTGAGTCCAGGGTTTTTTTCAATTCTTGTAAAATAATCAAAGAAATTCAACTTTCTGTTTTTTTTTTTAGATTTATGGCGTTATAACTGCATCACGCTGGAGAGATGATGTTTCTGAGTTCTCTCTGCTTCTAGCGGTGCTGTTTTCATAGAGGAAGCAAGACTTTATACTGCAGTGAAAAATGAGGGGGGTAAAAATCTGACAGGAGCAAATAATAATAAAAAAAAATATCCAGAAGTGCTCAGGGTTCAGAGGGTTAAAGCAACTTTTTCCTGTGTTTGCCCGTCTATCTCTCCCTCCTGCTCTCTCGCATACACCAAGACATTTGCAATCAGATAAAGCGCTCAAAATCAGCATGCCCGGTTCAGCCTTTCAGTATAGGACCCCATTAACATGACAACAATTTAATTTAGGCTATTTTGATAAGCCTCCTGGAGACAGACAGAGGCAGCACGAAGCTGCAGGAGAAAGTACTGACATTTATTCAGAGCAAATACGAGATGAAAATAACTTGGATTGATTCTCTTCCTTTCCTGGCAAGCATGATTACTGCAGGCAGGCACAGTGTGCGCGTCTATTATTCTAATTGTGAAGAAAATTGTTAGCCCTAGGAGCAAGAAAACAAACATATTTTAGGAAATTAAGGTATATTGGCTTATCTTTACATTTTCACAAAGTTGGAATGGCGTTAATGTGATTGGGGTAAACAACAAGCAAAGGAGCATTTATACGGTTGCCGGAGAAAATAAGTCGTACTGGTCAAGTGATTCTGACAAACACCATGAAACGGACCTACTCTCCCCACGAGCAGCGCTTAATGCCGCCTTGCTTGGTTTATTCCACTAAACCCAGATATTGAGGACACACCGGAGAAGGGTGGCAAATGTGCACGCTCCACTGCGACAAACAAAAGGCAGGAAGTCTGTCGGTACCTGGATGGACGAGAAATGTTGGGCGCCGCTACAGCTCCCCTGGTTGGGCTGGTGCAGGGCTACAGTCCCCGATGTGGAGGTCATGAGTTCGAATCCCGCTCATGGCTCTTTCCCACACATCCTCCCTCCACTTTCCTGTCTCTCTCTCTCTCTCTCTCTCACTTCACTATCAAATAAAGGCACAAACGCCAAAAATATAACTTAAAAAAAAAACCCCAACAAGTCAGAGGAACTTCAGGAACAGTTTCAGGCTAGTTGTGGAAGAACCAGAAACTCATTTTATGAAACGCTTCTTTATCAGCTCATGTGACAGAATTATTAGTTTTCATTTTGTTGATGGATGTTTTTGAAGTTGTAATCCTGAATGTTTTTGTATGACTGCTGTATTTATGACCACTATTTACCCATTTAACCCCTGAACTCCCAGTAGTTTTGTTTGGTTTTCTTGGGCTCTGGTCACATTTTTACTCACTGTGGGCTCATTTATCACCAGAACACCAAATCCTGCACCTTTATGGAGACAGAACAACCTCGGCTGAATGTAGAAGGACTCAGAAATGTGCTCTGTGCAGGATGACACAGTTAAAAGCCATAAATCAGAAAAAAACAAAAAAAACAAAGCTGAATTTCTTTGATTAGTCATTTTAGAAACTTTTAAAAGCCACAGATTGATTCTAACAAGCACAGCTTTTGTTTTTACAAGTGTCGATGAATGTTACTAATAATAGAAAAATAAAAGGTAGCTCAGCTTCGTACAGATATTTTCTACTCACACCTTTAATGAGTTGTCATACTTCACCACCTGCTCTGTCAACACAGCCTCAGCTCAGCTCGGTTCAGGCCGATAATCTGTAGTTATGAGACCGTGAAAAGTTACGAATCTGTGTAACTTTGATCATTTTTAGAAGACCACAGGCCTTTCCACCCTACGGGCAGGTTTTGGTGTTCATGTTTGCTCTGTCTTAACGTTGTGCATTAGCTTCCCTTGTTACTGGTGGATACACCGATGCTGCACGGCGTTCAAGCTTCCCACGGTCAAGGGCTTCACCAGGATTCTTACATACGTGCACCTCATTGTTATAGTTTATGTTTTTCTCCCTCACAATGAAGTAACGAATGTCTGCTATTCTCCACTGCTGCTAACCCTTCAACAATAAAAGTATTCAAGCGAAAGATGAACAACTGCTTTACACCTCCAGCTCCTTGTCGAGGCGACCACCTCCTCCTGCTGCCAGTTGGAGCAGCTGATTGAGCAGAGTCATGTGACATGAAGGGAAATTAGGCACCATTGTTCTGTAATTGTCAGTAGAGTCTCAATATAGGTCTAGTTTTCACAAAAAGCCTTCTGTATGCTTCCTCCAGGACAAAGGGGGATAACTTCTGTCACCCTGGAGGTGCCTCACGAGGAGCAGGCATTATCTGATAGAAACAACAAAGCAAGCCGTTTAGATGGAGGCCCAGCGGGGAACCGTTCACTTGTAGTCCACAGTCCTTTCACAGTGGTACGCCATGAACTGACTCACTGTTTTATCACTCTGCAGTTCACAATTTTCAGAAAGTAGAAGCAAACATGCTAGTTTTTACTGGAGGTTTTGAATTTCATCCTGGGCAGGTGATGGGAGTTATGGAGATTTCTGGTATTCCAGCATCCTCCCATGTGTCTGAACACGGAGCCCAAGGTTGCTGCTGTTGGCTTCACAGGTTTGCAGCTGTTGCTGTCCAAATTTGGGGATGTTTATTCAAGAGGAGATTTCATAAAATAACTTAACTTCAGGGTTAAAGCATAAACTGCTCAGAACAACAACACTTTTTTTAAACTTTGCTCCAGGACTTGTTGTACAGTAGGAACGCACCATCGTGAATGTAAAGTCTGCATTTATAAACTGGAACAGACTGCCTTGTAGGGTTGTTAGCATGAAGTATAAAGTGCATGCCACAGGTGTTACTGTCTCATGCTAATATGTAGTCAGGACACTCACATACAGCACCAGAATCAAAACTGCTGCTTCATGTTTTTTAGTCAACATTTCTTTGTTCCAGATCCTGAGGACAAAGACTGCTGGATTTCTCCATCACATACCAAACCAGGTGTAAACAGCACCTCATTAGCTCGATAACATGAACACCAGAGAACCTGCGTGTCCTGATGGCCGTGATCAATAACCGCTGAGCTGCTTCGTCTCTGAGACGACGCAGTGCCAGTTGATGCTCAAACACATTCATGTGACTATGAGGCAAAAGGTAAAAGTTTCACACCTGCTTGCTCATTTCACATCAGCAGTGGGATCGACAGTCAGTCCACTGAAAGACCAGCGCTGTCTAGTTGGCCCTGTGCTGCCACCATGTGAACGCTGCACGACTCTGGGGAGCGAATGCACACGTATGACGGCACTTCAGCCCTAAAAGCAGAGGCTGGCATTGACGCTGCACGCAGACATGTTCTACAAAACATTACTCTGGATGATAATCTATAAATGGTGTCAGAACAGTTTGATTCTCTTCCTTCTTTCTGACAGTCAGGGCTGATTCACAGCAGATCGGCGACAGCACGGAGCTGTTTTTGTCTTTTCCGTCCATTTCTGTTTCATTGTCGAGTGTGGTGTGATCACACAAAGGTGACGCACAACGGCGCCTTTACATTGCACCAGAAAGAAAGAGTAGGTTCCCATGAATCATATGAATCATATAACACTTGATGGTGACGAGAAGAATAAACTCAGTATTGTTGAATATATAAAATTACATCCAGGCAGGGTCAGGGTTAGAGAATGTGCGGTAATGAAGGAACCACATGTATGTAGCTTAAAGTACGCAGCATGAAGCATACACTGGAATGCTAGAACTCTTAAACCTGACCGGACATACCTCTGATGGTGTTCTACTGCACACAGTTTCAAACAAATGATTAATCAGCTCCACGTGGACCGAGCTGATTGATCCACGTGAGCCACGGAGTGACGACGAACGATGGAGAAAAAAAAACAAACCTAACAAGCAAATATTGTTGAGAGATCTGGCTCCTGACAGTTGTCACCATTCCTGTTCCGCACAAAACAGGATAAAATATCCACTATTGTCTGCTGAGTTGGTCGTTATCCTCGTATTTTCTACACTGCTCTGCTTTTATTATTTTCACTCCTTTCCATCTCTCTCGAAGTACACGCGGTGAAAATAACAAATAACAATGTATTATTCAGGAGAAGCCAAATGCATAAATACATTAAAAAGTCTCAAAACACAACCCCTTGTCTGAGATTAAGCAGGTGTGTGTGTGTGTGGATGTGTGTGTGTGTGTGTACATAATGCCTGCAGATTCTAGAGGTGAACACCGGAGAGGAAGAGCAGGATGAAGAAGAAGACGAAGACGGGATTTGTCTTACAAGTATCAGTGGTCGGAGACGAGCGGAGCAGCCAGTAAAGATGGATGGAGGATTCCTTTATCGTCTCTTTACATGTGAGAGTGTGAAGTACGATAACAAGGATGTATATTTTTTCAATCTCGCTGTTTGCAAAATGCCTGCAGTGTGAGTATATTTCACTAAGTAGGCCTCTGTGAGC
>NW_007578007.1:407023-410755 GCF_000690725.1 Stegastes partitus | reverse complement strand
CACACACACACACACACGGTTGCCCAAATGTCTCTTGTCTCTCTGAACCAGAAAATGCTTCTGTTGGCTGTTTCTCCGTCTCTCTAAAGTCGTTCTTTCTAAACTGACCGCCTTTCTCTCCTCGTGCTGTTATTAGGCGCTCCTGCTGGGCCAATTTAAACGCAGCTTCTCCTTTTAATTCCGATAATATCTGAGGCCATTATGCGTGCACCGCCTGCCTGCTTGAGCGCCGGAAATGTAACCCCACCGATCCCAAATCATCCATCTAGAACAAAAGGAAGATAATGAAGAAGCTGGGCCTGAGCTGGTCTGAGCCATTAAGGGCGAGGTTATGTGAATATTAGAGCTGCGCTCTGGGGGAAGCTAAGTGCCCGAGCCTGAACAATGTGTGGGTCGTTCTGTCCTGCCCTCAGGAGGGAGCCTGCACCATTACCTTGGAACTTAAACGTTGTAATAGCCATTCAGCGTTATGAGTGAGGTGCTAAATGAATGTGGTTGAAGGGGATTTCTCCACTTTGAAGCCAAAACGAGCTGAGCTGAGCTGAGCAGTCAGAGGAGTGCGAATGTCGGGGCATCTGTCAAAGGCCGGCCTGTAAACAAGACACTTTGTTTGGTTATAAGATTACAAGGCTACCCAAAGGGGGAATAAAAAGGCCTAATTGCAGCAGAAAACGGTGTATATCCAACGATGATGGGCAATGATAAGAGAAGATGATGCTGTAATCTGTGATGGGGCTCATAACACATCATCTCCAGCACAATCTTCCTGCTTTTCTTCATTTTCTCTTCAAATCAGTGTGATGACTGTGTTTAAAACCTGCCTCGTCGAGTGACTGTGACTGATCGGGGCTGCTGCTCATGACTATTGTTCTATCTATTGACATATTGACTTTATCACTGATTAGTTGATTAATCTAATTTCCCAGAAAGCCTTGTGCTGTCCTGCTCCGCCATCCGAACTCTGCAACCACCTTTTAGGTTCTACAAACTAGAATCTAAAAAAAANGTGTGTGTGTGTGAATAAATGTGTTCGGCAATCACCCCGGAGAAATTTGATTACTTTCTGCGTTTGTGTATGAGTGTGCAAGCATGTTAGCGCTGATGAGACGAGCAGCAAGAAACAGAAAGAGATTTAGTGTTCGGAGTCTTAAAGCAGCAAACGGAAGAGGAGAAGGGATTGAGAGAAAACAGTGAAACTGAGGGAGAGCGAAGAAGTGAGGAATGCGTGACTAAGTAATTTTTGGCTGAGCTAACAGGGAGCAAATGAAAGAGAGAGAGAGAGAGAGACATGAAGGAGAATAGACTGAAATGCAAGACGAAGGAGGAAGAGGGCAGCGAGAAGACGGCATGAAAGGAATAAAGAGAGAGAAGAAAATAAAACAAAGAGGAAAAACAGACGATGGAGAGGAGAGAGTAAAAAAGAAAGAAACTGGCTGAAGGTTCCATACGGTGAAAATCCATTTTTATTCTGTTTTGTTTGTCCTAAAAATCTGTAGGTGTAAAAGAAAAGCTGCTAGAATATGAAAACACTTACTGCTGCCCTTCCTCCAGCAGCCTCCACTAGACAGCCTCCCAGCTTCACAGCCAGGCCGGATTTATTCAGTTTCAAAGCAGGAACCAGTGAACATCAAGCTAGTAGTCCTGCCACGCCACTGCCCTCTGCTTCCAGGTGAGCCTTGGATTAGCGGCTGCCATCAGGTTTATTTACCTTCTAGAGCTGCTGTTCTGCTGCAGGCTGCACGAGTGAACAACAGCGTCTTCATGCACTCCCATCCTGGACCCAGTGGATTAATTAGTTATATTTGATGGCAGAATAGGAAAATCCTTAGCGCATTGTGCCTCTAATAATGCTAACATTACCGCTAGAGTTCATTCATTTGCCCTGAAAGTGTAAAGCTGAGTCAGACTCAGAGCTGTAGGAACCTGTAGACCGATATGAACCAATAAACAAGGACTGTGTGGGTTCTGATGTCATCTGGCTGAGTTTAGGTTTACATGTGTTTGCTTCTCTCTGCTGCTCACATATGATGTAGTTTAAAACATTCAATAGTGACGGAAGAGTCGTCCATTAAGACTACATGCTAACATGGTGCGAGAGATGCGTAGCGTCTTGAGATGAAATACTGAATGACGCATTATGGGAACGTGAGAATTGTAATAATTTGCTAAGCACAATATGAGACCGTTAAACCACAAGGAGCAGGTGAAGGGGTAAGACAAAGAGAGGAGAGGGCAAAAAGGAGGACAATACTAATAAAAAACAAGTTAAAAAGGAAAGCAAAAATGAGACATGGAAAAGAAATGAGCCCTTATCAGTTAGAATGAGCAGAATACTGTTGACAGCAAACTCGAACGTCACCAGGGCCACGACAGAAAAAAAAGCAACGGGCCTGATGTATAGAGAGGAAGGGAGGAATAAAACCAGGTTGGCTTTCATCTACTCACTATACAGCTCTGCTCTGGAATGAGGCTTTTGCTAGCAGGGATTTTCTGAAGCCTCCCTCCCAGCCAGCTCTGGGCCTTACGAGGGGATGAATCAGGGCTTTAACCGGCCCGGCCCAGACACCTTAACAAGGGGCCAAACCAGCACCAGACAAAGACAACACGTAAAGCTGGAGGAACACGGTCAAGCCACTGTTTTATATTCACACGTTCCTCTCTCCACAACAGCGAAAGAAGAAGAGACTGATAAACACACGAAGAACTGTGATCGGTTATTGTCAAGATCACAAATGTTCCTACGTAACCCCGAAACAGAATCTGTAGAAAAGAAAGCATGGAGAGAAAAGGGAATACACACTTCTGCTACACACACACACACACCGGTATCTTCACATGTAGGCAGAAAATGAAAGTAAAATCAATAAACACTGCCTTATAAAATCTGTCATCCTTCTGCTGGAGGTCTGAGTCCTCGATGCAGAAGCTGAGAGACCACGGGGTTAACACTGGATGAAGACCCTCTGCAACTGTTCAGACTGAAGCTTTCTTATAATTCGCCACCATCTGCATGTTCAGTGAGATTAATTAGTGCACTAGATGCAATTAGCACATTCAATCCACCACAGAGCATCACTACAGTCTGTATGACTGTCCTAAACAGCACCCTGCTCTGGTGAATGCATTTAGAGAGCCAGAGGTGTTTCTGCACCCTGCATGCTGTTAAAACACTAGACCTGGATGAATGCAAGCAAAATGTTTTGGTTTTGTTTGATTTTTGGTTTTGTTTACGTACTAAAAAAGCTACTGTCTCCTTCATGCACTTCTTCATCACGCCTGCAGAACAGCACCTTGTTTCTATTTATTTGTGAGTTTATTCTCACAGTGAACATCTCCCCATGAAGCTGACAGCAGGTTTAGTCTGCGTGGCAGGAGAACTGCTGCAATACTACCTGCAACATGAGCATTAGCTGGAAGGAGAACGATGGAAACCGTTCATGTAATAAATACAGAAAATGCAACTAAAAGTCAGCGACTAACTCTGAAATGTTACGCTGTGTACAATAACTAAACACTTGATGCTGAAGACAGTCCTGCGTCTGACTGCCTCAGCGTGCACGAGCAGCAGGTGTGCAGCGCTGATGCCTTCTCCTTTCACTGTGAGGACACAAGAGTGTGTCGGTGCTGGAGAGATAAAGCCCTCTCCACAGCACAAAGAGCGAGAGCAGAGTGGACTGACAGAGCAGGAGGCAGGCGGCCATGCTGATAGCTCACACTCTCAAGAACACACAC